>NC_067226.1:50566745-50754498 GCF_019924925.1 Ctenopharyngodon idella
AAATCTGTGTAGAGATTTATCCGAACGCTCAGGGACAATGGAATGACGCCCCTTGCAGCAAACAACATCCTTTTGTGTGTCATGAAGGTGAGCAGATCCTCACAAAACACACACAATCCATCCATCACCTCCAGATATCTTAAAGTTCACACTACATGTCTGACATGACAAACTCCTCCACAGTGTTTGTTCTGCATGTTGTTTTTGATCAGTCTCTCTCTAGTTTCTGCTTGTGGTTTGTTTTGTGTCCAGATAAACTGATTCTGATCAAAGAGAATCTGACGTGGCCTGAAGCTCTGAGATACTGCAGACAGAATCATACGGATCTGGTCTCGGTTCATTCAGAAGAGATTCAGCGTCGTGTGATGAATGTGGTTAAACAGGCGTCTACTGAGGCGGTGTGGTTGGGTTTACACAACTACTGCAGCATGAACATGTGGCTCTGGTTGAGCGGAGAGATCGTGTGCTATCAGAACTGGGCTCCAGGGAACGGAACGACACCGGAAGACTGCCGCCTCGAGAAGAGAAAAGGAGCAGTTCAGTCTGGAGGAGATCAGCGCTGGATCAGCCTTCCTGAAACTCACAAACTCAACTTCATCTGCAGCAGATATGATGAGTGAAAAGACACGTGAATGTTTGTGTGTTTACTTACATTCACTGTTTTTATTCTCCATTATTTTTCTTATTTACTTGCTTGATTTGTTCTTTAATAATTTCTGAGTGAATCTACTAATTGTTTTTTAAAAGTCTCTGTTTTATTTCTGTAAGTTAATTATCATGACATAATGTGATCTTATCAAAGTTTTCAAATACACTGACCGACCAAAAAAAAAAGTCAGTCACTGTTTGGATTTTAATAGGCAAATACTTAAGAACCTATGGATGGATCATTATTACAGTGCTCATTATGTTTCTAGCATGTTATATGTTTGGCAACAATTCTTTTAACCCTTAAAGATGGAGTGTGTAGCTTTTAATTTCTTACACAACCATGTAGGTAGACACATCATGGCCATATTCCAGGAAGACAATGTCAAGATTTATTTATTTAGAATATGGCCATGATGTGTCTTCCTACAGGGTAATAATAATTTAACAATAACTTTTGTTTTTTTTTAATAATAAAAAAAAAATTAAAAATAATTTCTGCAACATAGTGTAGTGAACAGCAGACATGATGGTACCAGAGCTTCACAACAGACATCCCTTTGTCCCACTTTGATTAATACAAAAGAGTGTGATAGCACCCTCAACGACAACTAAATGACTATTGTAATCAGGACTGCCAAAGGTGGAGGACAGGAAAGATGACATTAACGGCCCATTGATGATAGGCTAATCTCATCACAAGTTGCCTTTGTTCACCTCAGACCGTATATGCCTGAGATCAAGGTGTGAACGTCATGGACTCTCAGGGCCACCAAACCAGTTCTGGCTAGAGCACAGCAAGAACAAAGAAAGGCCTCAAGAGAAAGACCATTTCTAAACATATTGGCTCGAAACCACAAAAATGGACAGGAATAATGAAGGAACATGTCCTATACGTCTTTTTACTCATGAAGTGGAAACCACAGTGGAAACCACACCTGAGTTGCATAACTCAAGTACCTCCAACCTACAGAAGGTCCTGCGGATCGACCACCATCTGACCTACAGTTCTCTGGATTACACAAAGACCTCCAGCACTTGGAAAGCAATCCAGTCTCTCCCACTGCACACGGAAGGATACCAGTGGACAACGTTTCCCATTCCCGGACTGATCACCCGACCAAGCGAAACGTAAATATAAGCTAACCAAGGCCTTGGCATTAGGTTGTTGCTAAATGAGATTGCTATTTGTGTAGAGACTGTTTATCTAGTGTCAGCGTATACAGACATACATCAGACACATTATCTGTATTCATAGTAAATGCTTATTTACTATTTCATCCAAGCATCCAGAAAGACCACAATTGACTCCCCCATAGATTGCTCATTCATTCATTTTGTTAACATCCATTTGTGTAGTAGTTCGTAGTTTCTGTTTGATTATTGATTGAATTTTCTTAGTAGTTTAGTCATTTTCCTTAGTAGTATTTAGTGAGTGTGATATTTTACTCTTGTATATCTTTTTGTTAATAAATTAATTTTATTGCAAACTGTGTCATTCTTGTGTTGATAATCAGAGGCTCTACAAGCTCGCCCGAATCTCACTGAATCCTTCAGATGATAAACTTCCTCCAATTTATAAAATTCTAATTCAGTCAACAATCTTTCATGATTGTTCTTTATTGTCAAGGTGACAGTCCTTTGCTGGTCCCCCGAAATATTGGAAGGAATCATCTGACTCAATATTAATAGTAATACAAAATATTAATATTAATACTTAAGACCACAAATAACTACATTTGTGGTGCCCTCGTGTGAGGCTAATCCAAAATCAATACAATAGTGTGATCTCATGGTGCAGTAAGACTGGGTTTGTAATGTAAATGTATTACGCTGCAAAAAATGCTTTTCTTATTTAGTATTTTCGCCATCTTTCTAGTCTAAATATCTAAAAATATCCATTCTTTTACTAGATAAGTAAAATAACTTGGTTTTTTCTTGTTTCCTGGAAAAAATACATTAAAATGAAGTGATTTCTTTCTTAAAACAAACAAAATGATCTGCCAATGGGGTGAGAAAAATAATCTTGATTATTTAATGGTGTAATGAAGTCTCTCCAACAAATCTGTTTAGTCATAAGTGAAGCTGGTAATGCTGTTTGTGGAGTTGTTTAATCCTCCTCAGCTGAGATCTTGAAAGATTTAATTCAAGTGATAAGATTTGGTCCTGCATATTTATAAATTTATTGAACATATAAGCCAGCGGTCTCAATCTCAGTTCCTGGAGGGCCACAGCCCTGCAGAGTTTAGAGCTCCAACCAGCTCCAAATTACACCTGCTTGGAAGTTTCTAGTAATCCTGAAGACCTTGATTATCTGGATCAGGTGTGATTGATTAGGGTTGGAACAAAACTGTGCAGAGCTGTGGCTCTCCAGGAATTGAGTATGAGAACACTGATATAAGCAGTACCTACACACACAGCAATATATATAAGGCACTATACCTTCTATATGTTGTGAATTTTAACATTATATATGTTTTGTACATTTAGTTAACAATAGCACAAGCACACCTGCATGTACTAAACCATTCACCAAAAAGCCAAATATAATCTTTCACGTCTTTACATAAATAACATATGTTTGTAAGTATTTCAAGCTAACCACAGGCTCTACTCTTCAGCACAGTGGTAACCCCAAAAACTCAGACATACCAGAAACCATTTAAAATTCCAAAATAATAGAACATTAATCACTAACAGATCTCCCCCTATATTAAAACTGAACAAAACACATGAAATAACACTTAATTTCAACATTGACCCTTCCTTTAACAATCAGAAGCAAAGCATGCTGGGAACTAGAAATCTGCTGTAACTCATTCCATGAATGTGTGTACATACATTCACATTTATATGGGAACATGTATATGCAATATATATGTACAATAAATGATAAAACTTTATGAATTTATTACATAGCATCATCTTAAAAGAAATAAATCATTCTCAGATTTGAAATATAGGGTGAGACTTGTGTCTTTAGCTGCAATAAGCTTCTAGACTCTAAAGGTTTCTCTTTGAGAAATGTGCCAAATCTGCAATACAGATTCCGTTGCTTTAATCCTTGTCTACAGCCGCTTGCGTCACCTGCTGGCGAGGCCAACTACCAGCAGATGGAGATTATGCATCGGCAATCTACTGCTATTCCTGCAGTTCCCGGATGTGCAACGTTGAATCTTCTGTCGAATTTGAACCACTGAATTTGTGGAAGCGAATATGTCATTTTCAATTAGTGCAATTCAACAAGCTTTTTTATTTCAAAAAGATTTGTCATTACATTTCTTCCATACTCCTCACTCTCAGCTGGTTGCTATAGCAGAGTCAAGAGGCATTTATTTGTCATTTGCACAGTTAACACAGAGGAAAACTGGGCATTGAAATGCTTGTGATGAAGCTCAGATATACAGTGACAATAACAGGACCATACATAAACCATACATAAATAATAAAATGGTAAACATGAATATACACAAGACAAAGTGGAGGGCTGTAACAGGAGTCCACTGCAGGCAAATCTTAAAGAACCCAAATGCAGTTTATTTAAACAAATCCAAAAATGAACAAAAAGAACATAACAAATGCTTGGCTTGGCATGGTTTAGCAAGAATAAAACAAACATGAAGCACACCCACAGTGGTACATGGACAATACTTGACAAGGACGCATGACAAACATGAGGGTTTAAACACACAAGGACTAATGACAAGACAAGACACACCTGTGCACAATCAACCAATAAACAAAGTAAACATAGGACACATGACAAGGGAGCACATGGCAGGATCACATGAGGACAAGGGAATCACGTGACATGGGAGCACATGGCAAAACATAACAAACATGGCAAAGAAACAAGAAGCATGAACATAATAAAACATGAAACTTGAACATGAACAAAACCAAAACTAGACATGACAAGGGCACTGAGAGATGAAAGTGACATGTGCTATTGCACAGGCAGAACAACAAATGCAGACAGAGCAATGAATACAAATAAGTGGCAGTAACAGATACAATAAAGGGTAGACAGTTGTTACGACCACTAGGGGTCAGCCGTAACAGGAAAAGGAAGAGAGTCACTACCAGAGAGATGCAAAATAATAATTTTTATTTACAATAAGGGTTCGGCGTCAGGAGCAGACAAGTCCAAAATAACAAACCAAACAACCTCTACACTTCCTAAATCAAAATGAAAGAAAACAAAATACAGTTTAAACTTACCTGACTCCCTGAACCAAAAATAGCATGAAAAGATGAGAAAAATAAAATGGCGTCAAATCCCCTACATCCCTTAACTTGGCAAAGCTTGTTTACAAAGGTATTTACAAAAGATATATATATAAGTCCGTAGCAAACTGTTCAAAATCAGAATCCAAAATCATAGTCAATCAGGCATGGGTCAAGTTAACAAGAAATATCACAGGTACAAAATCACATTCACAATCTCAAATAGGGATGGGTAGTTCGACACCCAGTGTCGACACACGTCTTGAGTTTTCGACACACTAGTGCTCCAAAACAGCGTTCTGGAGCATTGCTTGTCACGTGACCTGTGGAAATGAAGCTTCGTTACCTCACTGACACGTCACGTCGGGCTCAAACAAATGAATATTTTCTATAGCTGGGAACGTGATTAGTAAAAAAGGAGCTGCTTAAGGTCCAGCACAGTGAAACAAATAATATTCTTGAATAAAAATATGAAGTTGCATTTGTATTTGTGCATTTGTGTTTTTTTTTAACAATGTGCATGTTTGTGTTCTTTTGTAAGGAACACACAAAAAATGGTGCAATGAAAAAAATCACATAGACCTAATTTATTGACGTATTAAACATTCTATTTAGAAGGTGAAAAGATACAAGTTTGATGCGAGTAAAAATGAAGAACAGAAAGTCTTTATTGTCATTGTATTATGCAAAATGCAATGAAACTTCGCTGCACACACACGCACCACCATCTTTCTAATATGGTTATTAAATATACAAATAAACCTTACAATGACATCCCAACAAACAAAACTGAATGACACAGGTGATGTAGTAATTTTTATTGACCACCAGATGGCGAAGTAGAGCACTGTTTCAAAAGCTTCGAAGCACCGACACAGTTTGTTGTAAAAGCCTCACTGCTTCAAAAGCCTCATTCGGCACATCCCTAATCTCAAATAATCACTCACAATCTCTCTGATACAACACTCTAGACTAGAACAAATGACAACAATATGAAGCAATAGTGAAGGGTGCACAATCAATCACACAATGGCACAAGAATGGCAGAGGTTGAGTGTTTGGGGCGGTCCTTATATCTGGATCAGATGTGAAGGAGAACCAATCGCAGCCTTCAACCAGTTATCGCAAGGAACCTTCCACCTGTAACACAAATTTGCACATGCAAATACACAGAGAAGAGATACATAAGAAGATATACACAGGACAACAGAATGAAATAGATGAGCAAATGGCTCCTAACACCCCCATCCATAAAATAAAGTATAAAGTGTTGGCAGTAAAGTGCACACAGTAAATTCCCTGGAGTAGCAAGCTGGCAGTGGAGACGGCAAGAGTGCGTAAGTGTTTTGCTTAATATCTGTTTCGGGTCAGTTGCTTAGTTTATTATTTGCTGCTAGGAAAGATTAATTTCGATTCTGTGCTTTTTTCTATTTTCTGCCTTCTCTATAATTTGTATTTTAATTGTACACATTGCTATTTAGAATAACAGCCGCGTTTGCAGCGTTTGTTGGTGTTATTGCTCGTTTTTCGCATTTAAGTGCTGTGTTGTTCCCGCATTAGTTTTGATTTGACCCATTCATGGGCTATAGGCTTTAGCTTTAAAGGCGGGCACAGTTGTTTTCACTCACGGGTTAATAAGCAGTATATTTATTGTGTGTGCGCGAAGCGTTCAGCTCTCGTGTTCAGCCTCCTCGTGTGAAGACCGACTCGGGTAAAGATCTGTGACTCTACCTGCGCGACTCCACCAAGCAAGGACTCCGGTAAGACACTTAAGCATCTTTCTTTCCCACTTTTTCTTTTCCTTCATACTCAGCATGTGCTTTCAATACATTCCTGTTGTCTCTCGGCAGCGTTCCACTATCACACGTAGAAGGTAGCACAATACTGCCAATCTGCGTCCTATCTACTCCTCCTCTAACACACCTCTCTCTGTTTCTGTGGGTCTATGGAACTGTCAGTCAGCAGTTAACAAAGCTGACTTCATTCCAGCCTTTGCTACTAAATCTATTCTCAATATCTTGGGCTTGACTGAGACCTGGATTCGTCCAGAGGACTCAACAACTCCCGCTGCTCTCTCTAACAACTTCACTTTCTCTCATACCCCTCGCCAGTCTGGGAGGGGTGGGGGCACTGGTCTTCTCATTTCTAACAATTGGAAATATTCAACTCACTCTTCTCTATGCACTAACAATTAGTTTGAGATTCATGCTATTACAATCAACTCTGGTCCAAATTCATATTGTAGTATTTTATCGCCCCCCAGGCCAACTGGGTACCTTTGTAGAGGAACTGGACATGCTGCTATCCTCATTCCCAGAGGATGGCAGTTCACTTGTAGTTTTTGGCGATTTCAACATTCATCTAGAGAAGCCTTATGCTTCAGACTTCCTCTCTTCTAGCCTCATTTGATCTCAAACGGCTTATCACCACAAGTACCCACAAATCTGGCAACCAACTTGACCTCATTTACATGTGCAACTGTATCACAGACAACATTTTGGTCAGACCTCTGCACATTTCCGATTATTTCTTCGTTACTTTTAATCTACAACTCACTACTTGTGCGCCACCAACCCCTCTACCATTTACCTTCAGACTTAACTGCGCTCTCTTTCTCCTTCTCATCTTTCCTCTGTTGTGTCATCCTCCCTTCCTTCACCCACACAATTCTCATCTCTGGATGTGAATACAGCAACAGACACTTTATGTTCCACTTTAACTTCTTCTCTAGACAATGTCTGTCCTCTCTCATCCAGGCCAGCATGTGCTACTCCCTCTAACCCCTGGTTATCTGATGTTCTTTGTGAACACTGGACCAAACTCAGGGTGGCAGAGAGAAAATGGTGCAAATCAAAAGACCCATCTGACCTAGGTAACTATCAGTTTCTCCTCTCATCCTTTTCTGATGAAGTTCATGCCGCTAAATATTCATATTTCCACAACAAGATCAACAGCGCTTCAAATACATGCATGCTTCTCAAAACATTCAACTCTCTCCTCTGTCCCCCTTCACCACCACCCACAACCTCTTTAACTGCTGATGATTTTGCTAATTTCTTCACTGACAAAACAACAACCATCCGCATTCAGTTCTCAGCTCCACACACACAGGAACTCAGACCATCCACAGCCACAAATCTTCTCCCCTCCTTCTCTCCCCTCACTGAGGCAGAAATATCCAAACTTCTCCTCTCCAGTCATCCTACCACCTGTCTTCTAGATCCCATCCCCTCACACCTTCTACAAGCCATCTCTCCTACACTTTTACCAGTACTCACACACATTATCAACACATCTCTGCTCACTGGCATTTCCCCTACCGCATTCAAGCAGGCTCGGGTAACCCCACTGCTTAAAAAACCCACATTAAACACATCACTTGTAGACAGTTACAGACCTGTCTCTCTCCTACCATTCATAGCAAAAACACTTGAACGGGTTGTGTTCAACCAGGTATCATCTTTCCTCTCACAGAATAACCAATTGGACCTCAACCAATCCGGTTTCAAGAGCGGCCATTCAACTTAGACTGCATTACTGTCGGTCACTGAATCTCTACGGATTGCGAAGGCTAATTCCAAATCATTAATTCTCATTCTGCTAGATCTATCTTCTGCCTTTGACACTGTGAATCATCAGATCCTTCTGTCCACCCTGTCATCACTGGGCATCACAGGAACCCCACTTTGCTGGTTTGAATCCTATCTCACAAGTAGGTCTTTCAGGGTTGCCTGGAGAGGGGAGGTATCCAAAGCACATCAACTGATCACAGGGGTTCCTCAGGGTTCAGTCCTTGGACCTCTCCTCTTCTCCATATACACTACATCACTGGGTCCCATCATACAGGCACATGGTTTCTCCTACCATTGCTATGCTGATGACAAGCAGCTTTTCCTTTCATTTCATCCAGATGATCCCACAGTAGCTGCACGAATCTCAAGCTGTCTGGCGGACATCTCGGCATGGATGAAGGGAGATCACCTGCAGCTCAACCTGGCAAAGACAGAGCTTCTTGTCTTCCCTGCCAATCCAACTCTACAGCACAATTTCTCCATCCAGCTTGGTACATCATCGATTACCCCATCACGGTCAGCCAGAAATCTCGGAGTAATCTTTGATGACCAACTGAACTTGAGTTGCACTACACAACATCAGGAAAATCAGGCCTTTTCTAACACAACATGCAACACAACTTCTAGTCCAGGCCCTGGTCATTTCTAGGCTTGATTACTGCAATGCTCTTTTGGCTGGACTGCCATCATGCACAATCAAACCTCTACAAATGATTCAGAACGCTGCAGCACGTCTTGTCTTTAAAGAGCCCAAAAGAGCCCACGTCGCACCTCTCTTCATCTCTCTGCACTGGCTACCACTTGTTGCTTGCATCAAGTTCAAGGCACTGACGTTTGCTAACAGATCTACCACGGGCTCAGCACCCTCCTACTTACACTCACTCTTACGAGTCTACATCCCTACCAGAAGCCTGTGATCACTAAATGAGCGAAGGCTTGTGGTACCATCACAGAGAGGCACAACATCGCTCTCTAGAACATTCTCATTCACTGTTCCTTGCTGGTGGAATGATCTCCCCGCCTTCATCCGGAATGCAGAATCCCTGGGAATATTCAAAAGACAGCTGAAAACTCATCTCTTTCGAGAGCACTTAATCTCATCTTAATAAAAAAAAAAAGTTTTTCTCTTCTTTTAATCCCTCCCTATTCTAGTTTACGCTAATCTAAGCAAGGTCTGAAACTTGTATTGTGAGCACTTCTTGTGGCTATTTGCCTCTTCACAATGACTCGCTTATTGTATTCCTCACTTGTAAGTCGCTTTGAATAAAATGAATAAATGTTAAAAATGTTAAAATGTTAAATTAACACTGCCTGGTGTTCATGTGGAAACCAATGGCAGGGTGTTAAAAATAACACTGAAGCAATGTTTGTAACAGATCCATTGGTGGCAAGTTTGCAGGAGAACCCAAGCACAGTTTTATTTATTTACAAACATGATCAAACAGGAAACAAAGACACATGGCAAACATGAGGGTTTAAATACACAAGGGCTAATGACTAGACAAGACACACCTGTGCACAATCAACCAATAAACCAATGACAACATAGGGCACGTGACAAGGGAGCACATGGCAAACATGGAAACAAAGCAATAAACAGGAAGGTAGGTAAGTTATCCCTTAAAAACCTTAATAAGAATGCTCTTTTGTTTGTTGTATTTTGGCCTCTCCTCTCCTGAAGCCTTTTGTTAATTCCCACAGTTTGTTTAATAAATCTTGTCTTATTTTGAAGCTTGTGTTATTGAGCATTTTATAAAACACTTTTAACAATAGAAGTCTTACATTAAATGACACAATCTTCCTAAGGAAGTATAATCTTTGCTGACCCTTTTTGTTCACAGCATCAGTCCATTTGTCCCACCTCAATTTGTGATCTAAAACAACTCTGAGCTATTTATACTCCTCAACACTCCCCTTTCTTCTCCCAATCTTCTCCCCTTTAATAGTGGTTACACTCGCTGAGGACTCTTTCCTAAAATCAATACACGTCTTTAGTTTTTAAAATTCATTAAATTCATTTAAAAAGGGTCCACTGTCCTCATCCCCTTTGAGGATACTAACCAAAGCAGTATCATCTGCAAATTTAATTAAATATCTCCCTGGACAAGTGCTCCTGCAATTGTTTGTATACAAAATAAACACTACAATGTTGTGGAGAACTAACATTCATAATTTGTTTTTCAGACAATGAGGTACCCACACACACTCGTTGAACTCTATTACTCAAAAAATCCTGAGACCACAAAATCAGTCCTCCATCTAGAGAGAAATATATCGATAGTCTTTCAACCGATACAGATGGCAAAAAAGTTATTAAAAGCAAAAGAAAAGTCAGCAAAGAGAAGTTTTACATGGTTTCTGGATCCCTCAAGATGCGAATACACAATATGCAACAGTGTTAAAATAGCATCATCTGCTCCCTTATTGGACTGATAAGCAAATTGAAACGGATCCAATAAATGCTGTGTGTTTTCTACAATATAGAAGGCATGGAAGAACCCGTATTCGGTTCGTATTCATTGACATCAGTGAGCAAACTTTGCTGATGTTGAGGGATTGAGCCAGCATGGGTATGTGTCGATGCCCCCTATTGACGAGACGTTTGCAAACTATCTCGTCACAGGGAGGGCGCCGACACTGAAAGCTCCGGTCCTGCCAACTAAACCCCTTAAAGTGACATCTCGCTTAAACGGCAGGGCATACGTGGCATGTAACACACCATGGCGGTGTTACAAGCCTACCAGGCCGACCTGCTGAAGGATCAAGCAAACAAACTGCAGAGTCGATCGGAAGATCAATGGCGGCGATGGTGGCCACGGAGAGACATCCTAATGCATTGTTGAGACTCTGTATACAGACAGGTTGCTGGCCAGAGACTGGGTTTTTTTGTCAGACCAGGTCGGCCTCCCTGGTGGCATTTGGGGTGACTATGTCCCCCTTCTGGTGGCTGGCTGGGGTTCGGTTCGGATCCCTAGCCACATTCCCTTAAAGGGACCTTCTTTCTTCGGAAGATTTGGTCCCAGAAGCCTTGGAGCGGCCTTGGTAGGCTTTCTGCGGAAGGCCTCTTTGAGGTTTTGCTTGGGCTGTTGGCCGTAGGGAATGCTGTCACTAACAGCCTTTGTGCGACCCGAGGGTGAGTTGCTCTGGCGTTTCTTTCGAAACTGCTTTTACGTTTGTCTAGCCATTGTGGCATGCACTCCCCTCAAGCATGGTGGCGTGGGTATATCGTTCCCGATAGTGTTTTAAACGCAGAGTAGAGTTCCCTTTCGAAAGGGAACATCTCAGGTTACGTATGTAACCATGGTTCCCTGAGAACAGGGAACGAGACTCTGCGTTTCCTTGCCATGCTCCGGGGCTGCCTGCTGAACAGTCCCTCAGACGATAAGATACTGACTGATTCTCTAGGCGCTCCTTATATACTTCCGGGTCGCGCTATGATGATGTCATAGGCTGTCGCCGGCCAATAGGATTGGAGAGATTTGATACTTGGCTTTCAAACATCGGTTCATGTGTGACGTTCCCCATAGCGTGTCAAACGCAGAGTCTCGTTCCCTGTTCTCAGGGAACCATGGTTACATAGGTAACCTGAGACATTTTCCATATAGTTGGCACTACATGCTGGTCAAAAGACTTTTGAAACAACAAAGCAAAAACTATAGATAATTGCTCAGCACAGGTTTTTAACACATAACCACAAATATTATCCGGCCCAGGACTCTTGTGTGTATTGCATTTTTGAAACATTTTCTCGACATCAACTTCTATTATAGAAAAATTATTAGTCGATGTCAAGATATTTTATTAATTTTTATTTCTCTCTTCGCTACTCCCCTCAAAACAAGAAAATAACAAATTTAACCTATTTGCTAGTTTAAAATCTTATTTTTTTCATCTGTAGCTGTCATATTTATGTTGTTCTTCCCTATACTCTTATGTGGGACATTAATCATCGTCCTGATTCCCTCCCAGGCCTGTTTAGAATTTCCTTGTGACATTTTAGCCTCCAGTTTTTGTTTTTATAGGGCCTTATATACTTTTTGTCTTTTGATTTCTCTTTGAATTTCCCTTTTAACTAAGACTCAGAAGTATATTGATCCATTTGCAGTTTATTCAACAACAAGGGCAGTACAGAAATCATAAACCAGATAACAGGCAGAGGGTCGGGGCAGGCGGCAGACAGGAATAAACAATAGCAGGCAGTCAAGTAGGCAGGCAGCAAGAATCAGAGTCCAAACAACAGTCCAATCGATAACAGGCAAGCAAACAGGAATAAACGCTCAGAAATGATAACCGTGGCAAAGAACTGCGTGTGAGTGCGTGTTTTATAGTGCATGGGTAATGAGAGGATTGGCAGCAGGTGCATGTGCAATCAGTCCCAGGTATGTGGGTGTATGGGAAATGTAGTCCAATTGAAAACTAATATTCAGGAGAGGGCTCCCTCTGGCGGCCCGAGAGATCTGGTGCAGGGGATCCAATCGTGACAGACATCACTATTATACGTTTTTATCTTCTTAATTAATAGTTGTTTTAATTTCTTTAATACCCATGGTTTGTTATTAGGATATATTTTATACTTTTTTTTGTGGGTATAACTGACTCCACACAAAAACTGATATAAATCTTTACAGTCTTTACCTGAGGTTTCTCACTTTCAAGAAGTCTTTGATATTTAGGTTGAAGAATAACA
Organism: Ctenopharyngodon idella; assembly: GCF_019924925.1. Classification (NCBI taxonomy): domain Eukaryota; kingdom Metazoa; phylum Chordata; class Actinopteri; order Cypriniformes; family Xenocyprididae; genus Ctenopharyngodon; species Ctenopharyngodon idella. The sequence goes on from NC_067226.1 coordinate 50,579,880, forward strand.
ACATCATAGTCAGAACCTCCAACTGATGGTAGCATGGAGGCAGAAAAATACCTTTAACGTTGCCATAACACTTGTCCAATATCTTATTTTTCCTAGTGCAAATATATAAATCCTCTGTAGGCTATAGCGTCTCATTAACAACATTCGCTTCGACCTTTGAGGACTTTGAGGACGCAGCCTCTGAATTGAGACACAGTTATAGTGTAACTTTCCTGTTACTGCAATAAAACTAACAGATAAGACTGGATGAAATATTAAATATGACTAGAACAATAACCCTCACTGATTATCACTCAGCTTCACGTCAGAGATGTAAATATTGTCCAGACTGAATGTCTAAATGTGGTGTGGACATAAGAAAATGAGTGATGAGGATGTGTTTACGTGCAAATGTGTTCATATGTTATAAACAAGAAAGAATAAACAGCAAGAGTATGAAATAAAACAAAATAAGAATTTTCACAAAGAGACGAATTCTAAAAAAATGTAACAATGTTTTAATGTCTGTGTTCCAGCCAATCACAATCAAGTAATTAGAGGAAATAAGACTGAAACAGCAGCAGCAGAAGATGATGTTATTATTTCAGTGGGATAATGAGAGTCCAACAACCTTTACTAACATTATAAATGAACTTCAGGGGAATGAAAGCACGATATGAGCACTTCAAAGAGTTAGTTCACCCAAAAATGAAATTTCTGTCATTAATTACTCACCCTCATGTTGTTCCAAACCTGTAAGCCCTTTGTTCATCTTCAGAACACAAATTAAGATATTATGATGAAATCTGAGAGGTTTTTTATTCTCCTATGAAAGCAATGAAATTACCACATTACAAAATTAGTAAAAACATTGTTAAAATAGTTAAAATGTTAAAGCATGACTGCAGTGGTTCAACTTTAATGCTATGAAGCGATGAGAATACTTTTTGTGCGCAAAAACTAAACAAAAATAATGACTTTATTCAATAAATTCATCTCTCTCCTGTCATTCTGCTACGCTATTTTCATTGCAGAGCTTCCATGTTTACGTCCGAATGCGGGATCAGTATTGACCGGCTCGGGTCACATGAGCCGGCCAATAATGAGCTGGTGCTCAGACACAGAACCTGGAAGTGCTGCAATGAAAATAGCGTATGAGAGGGGAGAGATTAATTTGTTGAATAAAGGCATTATTTTTATGTTTTGTTTTTGCACCCAAAAAGTATTCTCATCGCTTCATGATATTAAGGTTGAACCACTGCAGTCACGTTGACAATTTGAACAATGTTTTTCCTACTTTTCTGGACCTCGTATGATTATGATGGCCATTACATTGCTTTCAATGGAGGATTTAAAAAAAAAAACTCTCGGATTTCATCAAAAATATTTTAATTTGTTTTTTTTCCGAAAATGAACGAAGGTCTTACGGGTGTGGAACGACATGAGGGAAAGTAATTAATGACAGAAATTTCATTTTTGGGTGAACTAACCCTTTAAAGTCTTTATCTTGTCTCTGTTGTGAATATCTCCTCCTCAACACCAGGGGTCTCTGCTCTCAGAAGAGGAAAAAGAAAAAAATATAAGAGCAAAAAAAAAACTTTCTCTCTCATTCTATATGCAAATAAGGGGTCAGAGGTGGACAAATACACAAACATAGAGGAAGGAAAGTATGAAAATTAGTTTTAGAACAATACACAAATGATGTGATGATGAATGAGGGATGAGAGCAGATATAATGATCACACTGTTTAAAGCTGCAGACAGAAACATCAGACTCAGGACAGAAACACACGACCTCTAAAGTAAGAACAACTCACATGTTCATTCTTCAAACACAACTAGACTTTGAGATGTTAATATTGTCTGAATGATTGTGAATTGTGTTGTTCTGCTATTTTTTTTTAATTACATGATCATGTTTATTTCAAGATGAATATGGGATTATCTGAGTTTTTCAATGTGTTTCTTCCTCAGAAATGGAGCAAACTCTATATTTCATTCTTCTTCTCATTGGTGAGTGTGTTTGTTGTTTTATTTATGGTTTATAGTTTCATCAGGTTTGACTCTGTTATGAAAAGCATTAAATCAAACCCTCTCTTTCACAGCTCTCTGCTCCGTATCTGAATGTGTTCAGCGTCAGTATCACTTTATAAACGTGAGGAAGACCTGGACTGAAGCTCAGAGATACTGCAGAGAGAATTACACAGATCTGGCCACCGTTGACAACATGAACGACATGATCGAGCTGAAGAAGAGTGTGATTGATGAACATATCTGGATTGGGCTGCAGAGGACGGGTGTTGATAAATGGCAGTGGTCTTCAGGTGATCCTGCGCTCTATCTGAACTGGGCTCCTGGACAACCTGATAGCGGAGCTGAGTGTGTTATGATGAGAAATGGACAATGGCATGATTTGTCATGCAGTAACAGCCTGACTTTCATCTGCAGTTCATCTAACAACAGTAAGTTCAGTTTCCTACAATGACAACAAACATTATTTATAGAAAGATACACTGTATACTGTACAACATTTTAATGCAATATTAAATTCTGATACTTTTTAAAGTAGTCATAAATATATATTTGTCCACTTTCAACTTCTGTTTAAAAAATAAACCGATATTGAACGAATGTTGATCTTTTGTTGTTGATAACTGTGGGAATCTGACATTAGAGATCATAGAGAATTATATTTTCAGCAAACTTTATACTGTAAATTATAAATTCAAAAAATATCAAACCATTGTTTTGACCAACATAAATTCTAATAAATTAATGAATGCATAAAATTTTAAAATATAATAGACATAAAAGAACTTGCTCCATCTTGATATTTATGAACAAAATAGAATTATTGTGTTACTGTAAAAATGATGTGTGATCGACTTAAAGAAAACATATGATAACAATATTACACATGATATTTGAGTAGTTTTTATAGCTTGATTTCTGTAATGGAATCTAGATGAATAAATCATGTAAAATCTCCTAAATTATTTAGTCTATGATACAATGATTATAATATTTTTAGTGCTTCTTTATTTTAATTTGACTCTCAGTTTTGATTTTGAGTGAATATAAACTGTTTGTATTTGACTTTGAGTCGTGTTGTTCAATTAAAAGACTGTATTCTGCACAGAACAAGTAGAAACAAACTTGTTACTGTACTTACATTAGCAAAGATATTGATCAAAACAACAAGCTTCATAGTATTAGTACATGCAGTTATTCACAACTGAACCATAATCTCTACTCTTCTGAACAATAATGATCAAAACTTCAATAACAGAAACTCTTTCAAACGTCAAACATAACTGAACATTAAACATTAACAGCACACACACACACACACACACACACATACACGCGCACACACACACACACACACGCACACACATACACACACACACACACACACACACATTTACAGACTAATTTAAATGTGTAATTTATTTGCATTAGCATATATTAATATAAACATTTATTTAAATATACAATATATTTTTTTATATTTAAAGTCATTTGCATTAGCATATTTAAAATGTATGATTTTACACATTTAAATATTCTAATGAAAAGGTATTTAAATGTAGTACTATTGCGCATTAGCATATATTGATATAAAAACTGAAACATATTTTTAACACATTTAAATAAATTTCCATTAGCATATTTAAAAAGTATGATTTTATACATTTAAATATGTTAATGGGAGTGAATTTAAATGTATAATTATAAAAACTTTGAAGACAAACTTTAATTTGGCTTGAAAAAGCCTCGCCAGAAAGTTTGAAATAGTTTGAAAATCTTGAAGTTTGAAGCTTTTCAGTTTGAAATAGTTTAAGTTTTAGTTTGAATGGATGAATCGATACAGACAGACAGACAGACAGGGTTAGGGTGCTCAGGGTGGTTGCTAGGGTGTTGTTATGTGGTTGCTAGGGTACTCTGAGTGGTTGTGAGGGTTTTGCTATGTGGTTGCTAAGGTACTTGGGGTGGTTGCTATGGTTTTTCCTATGTGGTTGCTAAGGTACTTGGGGTGGTTGCTATGGTTTTGCTATGTGGTTGCTAAGGTACTTGGGGTGGTTGCTATGGTTTTGCTATGTGGTTGCTAGGGTACTTGGGGTGGTTGCTAAGGTGGTGCTATGTGGTTGCTAGGGTAGTCTGGGTGATTACTAGGGTGTTGCTATGCAGTTGCTAAGGTACACTGAGTGGTTGCTAAAGTGTTGCTATGTAGTTGCTAAGGAATTCTGGGTGGTTGCTATGGTGTCACTATGCGGTTGCAAGGGTATTCTGGGTAGTTGCTAGGGTTGTTGGTAGGCTGTTGCTAGAGTACTCAGGGTGTACTCCTGAATATTTAATATATCATCAGCTGTAGAAACAGTCTTTGAATGACACGTGTTTCTGATGTTTCCACTGCTGCTCTTATTCACATCCAAACCATAAAGCAGCATAAGAATAATGAACAAACTGATTCATGAATCTGTTTCCATTTGTTTTTCTTAAAGTGAACACAGGACTCGTCTTTGTCCATCAGACGATGAATTGGAGAGACGCTCAGAGTTACTGCAGACAGAATCACATTGATCTGGTCAGTGTGAGGAACCAGAATGAGAGTCAACAGCTTCAGAAGTTCATCAGTGATAGTCTCATATCTGGTGATGTCTGGATCGGTCTGTTCAGAGACTCATGGCAGTGGTCAGATCAGAGTTACTCCTCATTCAGATACTGGAATACTGGTGAACCTAATAATGCTGAAGGAAATCAAAACTGTGCAGCGATTTATCAGAACGCTCAGGGACAATGGAATGACGCCCCTTGCAGCGAACAACATCCTTTTGTGTGTCATGAAGGTGAGCAGATCCTCACAAAACACACACAATCCATCCATCACCTCCAGATATCTTAAAGTTCACACTACATGTCTGACATGACAAATTCCTCCACAGTGTTTGTTCTGCATGTTGTTTTTGATCAGTCTCTCTCTAGTTTCTGCTTGTGGTTTGTTTTGTGTCCAGATAAACTGATTCTGATCAAAGAGAATCTGACGTGGTCTGAAGCTCTGAGATACTGCAGACAGAATCATGTGGATCTGGTCTCGGTTCATTCAGAAGAGATTCAGCGTCGTGTGATGAATGTGGTTAAACGGGCGTCTACTGAGGAGGTGTGGTTGGGTTTACACAACTACTGCAGCATGAACATGTGGCTCTGGTTGAGCGGAGAGATCGTGTGCTATCAGAACTGGGCTCCAGGGAACGGAACGACACCGGAAGACTGCCGCCTCGAGAAGAGAAAAGGAGCAGTTCAGTCTGGAGGAGATCAGCGCTGGATCAGCCTTCCTGAAACTCACAAACTCAACTTCATCTGCAGCAGAAATTATGAGTGAAAAGACACGTGAATGTTTGTGTGTTTACTTACATTCACTGTTTTTATTCTCCATTATTTTTCTTATTTACTTGTTTGATTTGTTCTTTAGTAATTTCTGAGTGAATCTACTAATTGTGTTTTAAAAGTCTCTGTTTTATTTCTGTATGTTAATGATCATGACATAATGTGATCTTATCAAAGTTTTCTAACATTAATGTTTAATATTCTTTAGATGTCTAAAATAGTAACACAATATATGTCTGATTTAAGAATCTCTTTGTATATCTGGTGTGTTTATGTGTCTGTATTTTTTCACTAATATTATCTATATCAATAAAACTTTGAGCAGCAGATGTTAAGAATAATATTATTTGTGTCTCAGCAGAATGAAATCTGGTTTATTTTTAGAAAGGCAGAAGTGAAGTGATGTCACAATGAACTGTCAATTAAATATGTTAAATTTATGTGTTTGGATGATATTTAGGATATGTTGTCACTTACAAAAAATCAAAATTTCAGCTTCCTGGAATAAATTAAATGTGTGAATCTTTGGAAAGAAAGATTTGATTCATGATTCAAGAGCGATTTTTGCAAATTCAGAATGATTTGATTCAAGATGATTCACAATGAGATTCAATTAAATTTAAACACCTTTGACAATAAGACTCACACAAACTTCAAGAATCAACTTATGAATCAACAATGATGACATTCTTCATGCCGCAATGCATTCTGGGAGCCATGGATGAGTTTTGTATGATGCACCCAGAATGCATTGCGGCATGAAGCATGTCACTGTTATTGAGATTCATTCACTGATTCTTGATGTCTGTGTGTGTCTTAATGTCAAAGCAGCTTAAATTTTTAGTGCACAGTGTTTTTTTTGTTGTTGTTTTTGTTTGTTTTAATCTTTGATGTCTGATTAAAACACTGTTGGGTCTAATACTGTAGAATCATAGAGTTGCTATAAGAAATAATGTGAAATTAATACCATAGATTAGACTGGGAGAAATCAGACAATCAGACTCTACATGATGACAGTATCTTTATCATCAACAAATAGCTAACATCATCTGATCACATTGTCTTTTGCTGTACTTGCAATAACAAACAGTTGCAGCAGCCAAAGAGAAACTAGTAATCTTTGTGCGTCGCTTATAATAAACAAATCCAACGTACATATCTGCACCGGGCACAGTTTTGACATGACAACATACCCGGATAAAAAAGTCACCGCTCGCTAGTACTAGTTGCTTTCAGTTAAAACAGTTCAAACATGCATTTTAGTCTAGGACTAGCTTAATCCTTGTCTGTGAAACCGGGGGTAAAAGTCACCATTATGACTTAAAAGTTTAAATTATGTGCTAGATCGTAAAAAACTCCGGAGCCGTGTGGAGTACGTTTATGATGGATGGATGTGGATGGAAGCACTTTCTCCAGCTCATACTCATTGGTATCGTTCACCGCCATTATAAAGCTCGGATGCGTCAGGATATTTATTAATATTTCTCCGACTGTGTTCATCAGAAAGAAGAAAGTCATATACATCTAGGATGGCTTGAGAGTAAATCTTGAGCTAATTTTCATTTAAAAAGTGAACTAATTCTTTAAGTCTTATGCTGTGTTCACGCCATCTCGTAATTACCTTAGTCTCGAGAGGACAACACATGACGTTTTACTCGGAGCTGTTCATGTCGTTTTTGCCTTTCTGTGGCAACACTATCGAAGCCTAAATGAATCCGCAGCAGTCAGGAGGTACAGCAGGAGCTCTCCAAAAAATCACAGCTTACAAGTTGTAATTACAAGCTCTACGAGGACATGAACGCTTTTTACAAGTTGAAATCTCATAATTATGGAAATTACAACATTACAATTTAAGAGAAGATATTGTTGAATAAAGTCGTTATTTTTGTTTGGTTTTTGTGCACAAAAAGTATTCTTGTCTCTTCATAACAATGGAGAGTCTTTCAGTGTTTATGAATGCATTTTAAAAGACTAAAATATCAGACATTAACATACTAACATGAATGAGGATTATAAGTAATAAGGATGTTCAAAAGAACCTTTAAAAAATCTACTTTAAAACCCAATCACCAAGTTTTTAGAAATGCAATATTTGCATTTATGTCATTGTTTTCAAAGGTTTTGATTCACACAATGACTCAGAACCACTAAATAAAAAGTAAATAGCATATTGCATAGATCCAAACTCTTTCATATGTTATAAAAGAGTCTTATTTTGAAATTTCTTTTTTTAAAGTCTCATGGTCACTGATGGTGTTTTTCCCCATGTTGCTTGTTAGTTTAGTTATGTCGTATAAATATCCTCCTGTGACAGTTAATTTTTAGGGGCCAGGCTGCAAAATTGCATATGGATTTGGAAAGCCAGACTATATATTAGCAATGGTTTCAAAATTGCCTACAGTCACATTATTTTCATGACCTTTATCAGCTTTATATTTAATGTTAAATATAAATCAATATTTTTTTTACATTTGCTTTTGAGTGTACAGTGAGGTAGAAATGCTGGCACAGATTATCAGTGAATTTACCGTGTCCTTACCATCATAGCAAATGAACTGAAATATCCCAAAACTCCCGTCATCGTCCATGGTGCCACAGTTTTCAGTCCCTCTATAGTTGTCCAGCTGGTCATCTCTCCCCTGTAGAAAGTGCGGTCAGACAGAGACCAGTGCCAGTCTGGAGCGGCGTCTTTCTTCAGTCCTATCTAAGTGTTTGTTCCCACAATCCCGTTCACGACGGCTGAAGTCTGCCTTGTCTTCAACAGCAACAAAATGATAGTGGTGTTTTCTGCAGTAGCTTTGGGCTTCATATGTTTTAGCCTCATTAAGAAAGACGAATTGTATGGAGATCCCAGATGAGACACACACACCTGTGAAAGAGCAGGGTTGTCTTTCCAGTCTTTCCATGAGGAACGTTCCAACAAAAATATGTTCTAAGATTGTTTGGCTGTTGTTCCCAAAATGTTATTTCGGAATGTTCTCAGAATGCCCAAAACATCAAGGTTATTAAATGTATTAAAAACCTTTTTTCTTGGTTATAGAGTACCTCAGGGATGACACGTTTTTGTAGGCAAAACCTGGAAGCGAGTTAGCATTTCAGGACTTCTGGTTCCATCGCCTTAAAGTCTATGCATTTTTTGAATGGGTTTTTGCTAAATCACCTGAAATAAGGTCTGTGGTTAACAAAGCCTCTAAATATTTTCACGTTTTGATCTATGACATAAAACACACCAGTTATAACCCGCTTGTGATTTTTTTAAACCTTTATTGTGTCTTAAAGACGGCGGTTGCTAAAAAGGGACTACATCCTTTGGCGGGGACTTTAGACGTCATCATGACAAACAGGACATTTGGACAGCATTTCTCATGAAAAAGTGGATAAGTATTCATACACAGCGCAGATCATAATCAGCGAGCATGTTTTTAAATAAAGTTGTTTTTTAATAAAGTTTGAGGAAGCTTGGTGGTGGTGACGTTGATCCGCAACCATGGTGTGCTGTAGTCCGTTTATAGCCTACTGTTAGCTTTTTATATCTGACCACTTTATTTAGGCTTCAAAATGTATAAATGTTTTGTTAACTTGTAAAGATTATCTTGATAGACAAAACATGTAAGTGTCATAACCCTTTGTTAAACACAGAGCTTATTTTTTGCGATTTTCCAAAAGTCTATAGGAAAAATGCATAGGCTTTCGATCGAGGGAACCCGTGCGCCGCTAACTTCCGGGTTCGCCTACAAAAACACGTCATCCCTGAGGTACTCTATTCGAACCAGATAACTTTGAGCGAACGTCCTATTAACGTTACTGGAAGAACGTTTGTTCATAACTTTGGGAGAACCTTGCCTGAACGTTCTGAGAACATTCCCTCCCATTACTCAGTAATACTGAAAAGTACAGAATTTTACCTCAATGAATAAGCATTACAATGCAATTTTCTGAAAAAGGTCACTGAAAAACAAAATGCAGAAGTGAATAGTGCATTTTTTAAACAAATGTAAGCATGCAAATGCCTGAACCAAACAAAGAAACAGTTGAGTTTAAATGTCACATCTTCATCTTCAAGTGGAGGGTCACTTCTTTGAGCACGACTTGCATTTTCTGCAACTGAGGGCTTGCAATTCAGACACTGTAGTATTTTAATAGTATTTTAAGGCTGCTTTATCACAGGATCTGTGAAAAGAAAAACAGAATTTATATCAAATTAACCAATGAATGACAGTTTTGCATCCATGATTGAATATACAGTATGTATTATAATTTGCATTGATATTCATTAGAATTTTGTTGACTTCTCAACTTACCTTTTGACTATATCCTGATCAAGCTTGACATATGAGTGTCCATTTTTATCCTCTTCACAGCCTCAGCAGTTTCATTAAGCATCCCTCTTTACAATTTAATCTTTGTACTTATCTGTAATTAGAAATGTATATTAGAAAATAAACAGAAAGACAAAATTGTCAAGCTTGAACAAATATAAACAAATCAATGAACACTACCATAGTTGGCTGGTCAGCTCAAACAAAGTAATTGTATGTTCATAACATGTTTTATCAAAGTTCATTTACCTCATTATGAAGCCAAATTGTTCAGGAAATCAGAAATAAATACACAACTTAAATTTGCAAATAAAAAGAAAGTTAAATGTAATGTTGTATCTGTTTTTTAACATTTAATTATTTTTTTCTGCCAAAGCATTGGACAATGTTTTATAGTTGTTATAAGACAGACAAATGTCACCACATACATTTTAAACAGATTTATCAAGTCTTTAGAAATAGAGGTCTGCGCGGGACTGTTTTTTTCATCCCACTCCCGCCTAAAATTCACTCTGTGTTCACCCGCTATCCGCATATGGTGATTTTCTTCCCGACCCGACGGGTCCCGCTAAATTTATATTGTTTTCAGAATCTCGCATTTAAACATTTAAAAAAGAAAGAGAGTGATTGTGGATAACAAATATAAAACGTTGCATAGCATATACAAGATTTTTATTTGTTATTTGTCTTATGATGCTGTCAACACCCTAAAAATGTCAGAGAAAAAATGCCACAAAGAATAATAGGCTAAATATCACAGAGAAAAAAAATAGGCTAAATTAAATAGCCTACAACATGTCCCTCAAAACTATAGGCTAAGCCAAAAATACATAACGAAAACTGTTGGCTTACTAGTTGTCACGGTTCATGGATTCACTTACTCACCCTCGTGTGTTGTGTGTGTGTGTTTGGGTGTGAGTGAATGATTGTGTGGGCGTCACCCGTTATGGTCTGATTGCGATCTGTTGCCAGCCGTGTCTTGTTAGTGGTTGTTATATATTGTGCGTGTCTTTATGTGGTCTTTGTCAGTTCGTTGCAGGCTGTTCCCGGTGTCGTGTTCTCTGTGTGTTGCTTCCTGGTTTTTGGATTCTGGACTTTCGTCATGTGCCCTGTTTTCTGGGTTGGATTATCCTTGTTCTCTGATACCCGCTGTAGCCCTGCGCCACTCGGTGCCACGCCACTCTGCACGCCACCGTTCTGCACGCCACAGCCTCTGCCTCGTCTGACCCTTGGAGTGAAGTTATTGTACAGCGTTTTCCTGTCAATAAATATTGTTATTCTTGCAATGATCCTCTGTCTGTGTTCATTCCCTGACAGAACGAACTGACCCAATTATGGATCCAGCAAGGTCGTCGGATCTTCAGGAGTATTTGAGCAGGAGTGCTCAACGGATGGATCATCAGGACGAGCAAGTGGTGGCCACAGCTCGCGCCGTTCAGGCGTTGGTGGCGCAGGTGGCTGAGTTATCTACCCAGGTTCAACATCTCTCATCTCCCACTGCGCCAGCTCCACCGTCTGTTCCCCACCCATCCGCCAACATCAGCAGTCTACAAGAGCCGCGTATTCCTGCACCAGAGAGGTATGCTGGAGAACCAGATATTTGTAGAACCTTTCTAACGAAGTGCTCTATTTATTTCTCTTTGCAACCTAACACGTTTTCCTCTGAGGAATCTAAAGTCGCGTTGGTCATGACGCTACTGACGGGACGCGCGGCATTGTGGGGAACAGCGGTGTGGGAGAACAAACATCCGTGCTGCTCCTCGTTCCACACCCTGTCGCAGGAGATGAGACGGGACGGGAGGCAGCGCACAAACTCGCGGACCTGCGGCAGGGAATCCAACCAGTGTCTGATTACGCCATCAAATTCCGCACCCTGGCAGCAGAATGCAAGTGGAACGAGGAGGCGCAGTGGGATATGTTACTGCATGGGTTGGCCGACCGTGTTCAGCAGGAGATTTACCAGCTGGATCTACCCACCAGTCTCGACGGTCTCATTGAGCTCGCGATCTGGCCACGCGTCTGCACATACCCATCCACCCCCTGGAACATGCCATAACTGTCATCGCCCTTAACGGACAGAAGCTACCTACCATCACACACGCCACGGAGCCCTTAACCGTCATCACTTCCAGTAATCATACTGAACAGTTGCCATTTTTCATTTCCAGATCTACTACTCATCCGGTCGTCTTGGGTCATCCGTGGCTTCTCAAACACAAGCCCAGGATCGAGTGGGGTCAGGGGTCCGTGGCAGAGTGGAGCAACCAGTGTCATGCGTCTTGTTTGTTGTCTGCCTGTTCTTCTGTGTCTCGTTCTGTGTTACAGGAGTCGTCGTTGAATCTGTCAAACGTGCCAGAGGAGTACCTTGACCTGAAGGAAGTGTTCAGTAAGTCCCGGGCTGCTTCTCTTCCTCCGCATCGTCCCTACGACTGTGCCATAGACTTAGTACCAGGGTCTTCTCCGCCTAAAGGCAAGTTATATTCACTTTCTAATCCTGAAAGGGAGGTCATGGAGAAATACATTTCTGATTCTCTGGCAGCTGGGATCATCCGCCCTTCCTCGTCTCCCGCGGGGGCAGGTTTTTTTTTCGTGGGTAGGAAGGACGGGTCGCTGCGGCCGTGCATTGACTACAGAGGACTGAACAACATCACGGTAAAGAATACTTATCCTTTGCCGTTGATGTCTTCTGCCTTTGAACGGCTGCAGGGCGCGTCTCTTTTCACGAAATTGGACCTGCGCAACGCTTATCATTTGGTTCGCATTAGGGAGGGGGATGAGTGGAAGACGGCATTTAACACCCCTAGAGGGCACTTTGAATACTTGGTTATGCCTTTCGGCCTTTCCAACTCGCCCGCCGTGTTCCAAGCACTCGTGAATGACGTGTTGAGAGACATGATCGATCAGTTCATTTATGTCTACCTGGACGACATATTGATATTTTCTTCTTCTCTCCAGGAACATGTGCAACACGTCAGACGAGTGCTCCAGAGGCTGCTAGAGAATGGGCTTTTTGTCAAGGCGTAGAAGTGCGTTTTTCATGCACAGTCAGTTCCATTTTTAGGGTATATCGTATCATCTGAGGGGGTGCGCATGGATCCTGACAAGGTTAAGGCTGTGGTGGATTGGCCAATCCCAGATTCCCGTAAGGCCCTGCAGAGGTTTTTGGGATTCGCCAATTTTTACCGGCGTTTTATTCGCAATTTCAGCCAACTAGCCGCTCCTCTGACCGCCTTAACCTCCACCGCAACGGCGTTCAGGTGGTCTAATGCAGCTGAGGCTGCATTTTCCAATCTGAAAAGCCGCTTTGTTTCGGCTCCCATTCTTGTCGCCCCTGATCCTTCACGTCGGTTTGTGGTGGAGGTTGATGCTTCAGAGGTGGGGGTAGGGGCAGTTCTATCCCAGCGCGCCACCACGGACGATAAGATGCACCCTTGCGCGTTTTTTTCTCATCGCTTATCCGCCGCCAAACGGAATTACGACATTGGTAACAGGGAGCTGCTGGCGGTCAAATTAGCTTTGGAAGAGCGGCGTCACTGGTTGGAGGGGTCGGGGGTACCTTTCATCGTCTGGACCGATCATAAGAATTTAGAATACATCAGATCCGCTAAACGACTAAACTCTAGGCAGGCTCGGTGGGCTCTGTTTTTCGGTCGTTTCGATTTTTCTCTATCATATCGTCCCGGGTCTAAAAACATCAAGCCCGATGCTTTATCTCGTGTTTTTGATCGTTCCGAGCGCCCGTCCACTCCCGAGTGTATTTTACCTGAGAGACTCATTGTCTCTTCACTCACATGGGAGGTCGAGTCGAAGGTCCACACGGCCTTAGAAGGGGTAACGCCTCCGCCCGGGTGCCCGCCGAGTCGATTATTTGTGCCAGAGAGGTTACGTTCAGACGTTATCTGATGGGGCCATGATTCCAATCTGCCTTGTCATCCAGGGGTTAGTCGTACCATGTTTTTGGTTAAGCAACGATTCTGGTGGCCCTGCATGGCTCGCGACGTTCGCAATTTTGTTTTGGCTTGCTCTGTCTGCCCTCGTGGTAAGATTTCTAATCGTTCCCCAGATGGGCTTCTTCAACCGCTGTCTGTCCCTTCAAGACCCTGGTCCCACATAGCGCTAGATTTCATAACAGGCCTCCCTCCTTCATAGGGCAATACGGTGATTTTGACCGTAGTGGACCGGTTCTCGAAGGCGGCACATTTCATCCCCTTGCCCAAATTACCCTCTGCCAAGGAGACAGCGGTTACTGTCATTAATCACGTCTTTCGTATTCATGGCCTCCCGGTAGACGTGGTTTCTGACAGGGGATCCCAATTTACCTCCAGATTCTGGAAGGAGTTTTGCAGATTACTGGGAGCGACTGTTAGTTTGTCGTCTGGGTTCCATCCCCAGAGTAACGGGCAAGCTGAGAGAGCCAACCAGGATTTGGGGAGAACGTTGCAATGTCGGGTAGCTCAGAATCCTTCCTCCTGGAGTCAGCAGCTTCCTTGGGTGGAGTACGCGCACAACTCGTTACCAGTGTCGGTAATTCCCCCCAGCGTACCGTAGAATTCACCCCGTATTCCACGTATCTAAAATCAAACCTGTTTTTCATGCTAACATTAATCCGCCGGTTCCGGTTCCCCCCCCCGCCGCGTCTCGTAGATGGGGAACCCATTTATTCGGTTCGTCGTATTTTGGACGCTAGGCGAAGGGGACGCGGATTCCAGTACTTGGTGGACTGGGAGGGTTACGGTCCGGAGGAGAGGAGTTGGGTTCCTGCCAGGGACATCCTGGATCACTCTCTTATTGATGATTACTATCAACAGGTAGGCTCTCATGGGAGCGCCAGGAGGCGCTCGTAGGAGAGGGGGTACTGTCACGGTTCATGGATTCACTTACTCACCCTCGTGTGTTGTGTGTGTGTGTGTTTGGGTGTGAGTGAATGATTGTGTGGGCGTCACCCGTTATGGTCTGATTGCGATCTGTTGCCAGCCGTGTCTTGTTAGTGGTTGTTATATATTGTGCGTGTCTTTATGTGGTCTTTGTCAGTTCGTTGCAGGCTGTTCCCGGTGTCGTGTTCTCTGTGTGTTGCTTCCTGGTTTTTGGATTCTGGACTTTCGTCGTGTGCCCTGTTTTCTGGGTTGGATTATCCTTGTTCTCTGATACCCGCTGTAGCCCTGCGCCACTCGGTGCCACGCCACTCTGCACGTCACCGTTCTGCACGCCACAGTCTCTGCCTCGTCTGACCCTTGGAGTGAAGTTATTGTACAGCGTTTTCCTGTCAATAAATATTGTTATTCTTGCACTTGGATCCTCTGTCTGTGTTCATTCCCTGACACTAGTATACTGCAAAATGAAACATCCACGCAAGAACAGAATGACGCTGACTGACGACCGTTTCAGAACGTCTCTCCTCCAAAATCCGATCACAAAGGTTGAATGTTCTCTGAAGGAGCACTCACGCAGACCTCTAATGCAAAGAACATATCTTGCCAGGTTTCTCAGGACAGGGAACTGTGTGAACGCCACCACTGCACAAAGTTTTGTTCACTTTAAGTTCAAGCACAGATGCGCTGATGTCAAAGCATCGACTGGGTTATTGTCAGACCGCCCGCTCCCGCCTAAAGTACACTATAGTTACCGAACGCAATCCGCCTTTCATTCAAAATTTAATCCCGCGGACCTCTATTTAGAAAGGGTCTTTGACTGTACCAGTGCTTAAAGGTGCAGTAAGTGGTATTTGAACTACGCTGTTGGACACTGTTGATATTTGAAATCAACCCAAACAAACCCACCCCTCTCTTCATTGCTCCACCTCCAAAACTCACACTCCAATTCTAACCACCCTGCTCTGAGTCGGACTCGAACCGCTGCTGGCAGGTGAGGCGAATGCACTACCAATGACGCTAACACCTCATTCTCTAGTGGTCGTCAGTGCGGAGTGGTTTACCTGCACAACTCTCACTATCTGTTTGTTGTTGGACTCGGCCCCACTAACTTCCAAATAGTGGATTTGAAATATCACTAAGTCCCCCTTTAAGTTGCAGATATCTAGTGTCAGTATCATGTTACCGCGGTTAACGTCCGTATTCCACGTGTTATCTACTAGCAAATGCATAGCAGCCCTAGGAAAAAACTAAATATTGAGCTTTGTATTTATGCAAACAGCAACTAAAAACTTACCAGTAACTTCTGCGGGCAGCATCTTCATCTGTTCGCGTCTGATTGACCAAATTGAATGTAGCTGCACTGAAAAAGACGCGCTGTTACACGCTGTCAAAATATGACCGGCACAAACAAGTAAAGTTAAAGGTGCTTTATGTAAGTGTAAGGCAGTGTATTGTGTTGTCCACAAGATGTCGCTATACCACTGTTGTGTTAAGGCAGATTCAAGCGCCTTTAGCATGGTTTGAGCCTCTTGATGTACCGTAGTGTTGATACTTTTCTTCAGTTCATGTTATCAACGCTATAGGTAAGCCATGTTAACGATAGTGGAAGTTGCAATGAAAAATATCTTTGTTGTTATCACACTAAAGTTCAGTTTATTCAGATATTTTGTGTTTTAAACTGCTAAAGACCTAAATGCAGAGTAATATGTAAAGTTAAAATGTTTTGTTCTTTCTTTTAAATGTGATTAATGTGTGGTGGCTAATACAAAGCTATCTATTATAATATAAGCAGCGAGAGCTTGCTATTGAATTGCATGTGCATTGAATGTACTTTAATAGTTTAAAACTTAAGTTGAGTTCATGTTATCAACGCTATAGATGCCGTGCTGTGGAATAAACAGTCAAGCCACAATCCCGAACCCCTCTGTGTCCGCGTCCCCTTCCTCTACCACCTCCCATGATCATACACAACACAGCGCAGAGTAGCAGCGGCGGTGCTGGAGACCAGTAAGCGCGCGGAGAGAGAGAGAGGGGGCTACATAAGAATGTTTGCCCCGCCCCCTCCTCCTCAGACTCAACGCTCTCGCGGGTTGCCAGTTTGAAGACGCAACGGGAGCGAGCTCAATTGACATTGGAAGGCGAGGAGACTTACACACTGTAAGATAATTAGTTGATTTATTGATTTATAATGAGTTGATATCATGTTTTAATATGCTTCCGTTTAGAGATTTTTAGATGGATGCTGAGGCTTTTTAGGTCAGGTAGAATCTGTGATCTCTGACCCAGTTTGTTCGCTGGCTTCCATGGCTGCAATTCACTGCATTTATTTTCTGCCAACTGGCAACCCGGGGTGGCGAAATACTATTGGGTAAATTGGCAAAGACCAAAACAAAAACAGAAATTCCGATACAGAACGCAAATTTCAAAGTAAAATAACTGGCTGTAGCAATGGTTTTCAGAGAAACGTGTATGTGAACTCAGCATGTTTAATAAACATCTACAAACATATTTTCATGCTTTAGTACAGTTGAAAACTTACATAGAGCACCTTTAATTAAATACAAATCTTACCTGGAGTCACAAAATAACGGGGTTCCAAAAGCCACACAAAAGAAAAATTGAGATATTTTAATGAAATCTTGGAGATTTATATCCCTCTGATGAAAGACGACTCACCAAAACTGTTCACGTTTCAAAAAGTTCATCGCAAAAAAAAAAAAAAAAAAAGTAATCCATATGAATCACATGGTCTCTTTCCAGTGCTCTAAAGTGACACGATCGCTCTAGTCTATATAATTTAACAGTTTAAATTAAGTCTTCTATTAACATTAAAAGCACACAGCGTATCTGGTGCGAGGCTGCCTGAGACTGCGAGCTCATCATCATAAGAACCAATCAGAGCCGTTCAACAACCTTGGAACCAATCAGGTTTCATCACGTTTGTTACACTTGTTTAAATTTAAACACAAGTAATTATATTATTATATATATAAATATATATTAAGCATCTTTGGAAAATTGATTTATGATGCATTTCAAATAATATGATGTTGAAATCCTTGGGAATTCCAGTAGTCTATTAAAATTAATGTATCATGTAATGGACAACAGCCTTTTAAGTAGCATAACCTTTTACAAGTAAAACTGAACAACATATTAATTTTAAGTATGCTTATGGCAATACTTAATAATAGTTGACAAATGTTTATAATACATTATAAGTTGGTACATTGTAAATGTTAAAAATGTTTTTCAAAATATCTTTCTTTTGAAAATATTTAAATTCTAAATATATAAATATTTGAAATATATTGCAGTAGGCCTACACATGGTTATAAAGTACATTTAAACCCACTAAAAGCTGAATCATGTTGCTATGTTCTTAAAGTACACATAAAATATACTTTAAGTAAGAGTAACATAAGTATGTTTTCTGTAAATACACTAATTCACTAAAAGTATGCTTGTGTTTAGCATATTTCTTAAAAGTGTAATTAAGCATATACTTATAAGTACTTCTAGTATATTTTTTTAGAAATGTATTAAAATGCAATTCAGTATATTTTTAATGCCCTTCAAATAAGCATGTTGTGAATACAAATGTATTATTAACATACTACTTTCATTTCAAGTATATTTTTAATACATTTAATACTACATCTTTTTCACCTGGGTGAGCTATTGAGCAACACCTCTGGAACATGGTGCATCTCCTGCAGAGCTCTAAATGAATCGCAAGATAAGAACGACACTTCCCTACAGGATTGACACAAAATCAGACATGATGAACAGTGCAACTGTAAGGCAGAAGAAGAAAGCTCTTCAAGTGTTATCAAAGAATGACATTGGGAGAGTGGAAGATGTAAACTGCTGAAAGGGCGGGGTTGACCTCATTGCTATGGATGATGTTAACAAGATTACTAACTAATAGATAGAGAAGGGGTCTCTGTCTGTGATTTAATCATAGAAATATTGTAGAAAGAGGTATCATGTTGCCATATTCAAATAAAGGGTTTTAAATAAAAATGTTGCCTTATTCAAATAAAGATTTTAAAATGTAGGCTAAGTGTCATATGTTCAGCTAATTGTCAGCCTCTTACATGTCTTCATCTCGAGAGATTGCAGAGTTCAAGTGACAAATGATGTTTTATAAACAAAGTTCAGGAGGAGCACGTTCAAATGGTCCATATAATCAGCTCAGGAGGAGGCATATATACACACAGTCGACTCATCTAGTTACCTTGACAGTTTTCAGCATCCCTCCACCACCCCGACTCCTCTCTCTCGGCTGGTTCCTATTCCCAGGATACGGGGAATAACTCTGGGTTTGGGCTAAATTCCGAGTGTGTGTGTGTGAGAGAGAGAGAGCGTGAGAGCGTGAGCGTGCCTCTTTGAAACATTTGTAGCCCCAAAGTATGCTTGATCTGTTACCCTCTATGCTGTTTATTTGCCTCATTCTTTCTTTTACCCCTTGCCTTTAGTTTTGTAATTTGATTTGAGCATGGAGTGTGTCCGTGCTCTCTGCTCACCTGTTTGGTAAGTTTAAGACGAGAGCAGGATATGATGTCACGTGACATACATCACGCAGTTCATTTTTATGTATTAGTTCATTAGTTTAGGAGTGTGTAAGTTTTGTTTGTTTAGTTAGAGTAGTTAAGTTAGGGCGTGCGAGTGTGGTGGTTATAAAAGATAATAAATAATTGTGCTAAGACAAGAGAATGTATTTATCAAATGTATTTTACATTGTGTATACATTTTTCTAGCGATTGATTTTCCTTGCTCAGCCTTCGATCGATTATTTGATTGCTCTTCCCTTGGGAAGTGTTCACCTGCGTGGGGAGGGGGCGCGCTGCTCAAACAATACACCGACTCTGGCTGCGTCCGAAAACTGGAAAATGCTGCCTTCGGAGGACATATTTCAAGGTAGGAAGGCATCGAGGCACGTCCAATTCCAATGTTAGGTTCACTTCCTGTTTCCTGAGATACCTTCCTCTGATCGATTTCTGAAGATGCATCCTTCGCTGCCTTTGATATCCCACAATCCTGTGCTTTCCATTCTGTGACAGTTGAGCTAGAAAAATAAAGATGGCGTCCAAAAGTTGCGTTTGCTGGTCAGTTTGTGTGTAAATATATGTTTTTGACCAACATTTTCCACTTTCAATGTCATTTCTAGTAAGAAATTACTACTGTAGTAAATAAATATTTGTTTAGATATCACCAAAGCTCGCACTATTTTGCTGTAGATCATTAAACTGTTATATTGCCTCAAAAGTGTGTCTGAAATCAGTTTCGTGAGGTGCCTTCATGCACAAATGCTGCCTTTCAAGTCATTTCCTGATAGGGCAGCGAGGCAACAAGTCACTGCCGAGGTTTTCAGATGCAGCCTCTGATGTTGAAGCAGCAGCAGCAGCTCCTTGTCCTGTGTTTTATTAATACTTATAAAACGGTTAGTTCCTGTCCTTTACTCTGATTGGTCAATAGCTGTTTTATTCACGATAAAGCACAGCTATGACCGCTTCACCCAACGGTTCTGTGTATCACTACACAACACCCTTAGCAACCATTCTTAGCAACGTAAACTGTTTGTTCTCAATTAATGTTGTTCATTGAAGTTTACTGTATTGTTCAGCCGTGACTTATTCACGATACAGCACAGCCTCTCGAACCTTAGTGCTTACTTATATCTGCCCTCATCAGGTACGAAACACATTAATGCAATAAGAGTATGTTTTTGACATGTTAGAGTTACAAGGAATGTAAATGACATTGTTTAAAGTCTTTAATAATTTACATTTATCAGAAGTGTAAAAGTTCAAGTTCCCTCTGTGTATCGCGTGTGCTAGTCATGCATTTCATGCTAATGATGCGGTCTGACAAATAGCGTGATAATACAGTTAATCCATGAATATAATGTGTTTTTGATAAATAATGCAACAGTTATGAGTAACGAGTTGTAGTTGACTGTGCTTTAAAAGATGTATTTTTCACGAAATAAGTTTGATAAATGTGTTTGTACTTAAAACGTATAAAAAAGAATCATTTTTGTTGACATATGAACACATTTTCAGTGTTCATTCAAGTGTTAAATACAGCAACATGTTTATGTTGTCATGCAGAATGTTATATATGTGTGTGTTATAAATGAATATATTATGTCTTTAATTGTTGACATAGTAGTCAATGAGAAACTGTATACAGTAATCTTGTTACTTATCTTAAAGTGATGCTGTCACTCATTGGCATATAAAAAAATACATGTAATGTTTTAAATGGTTATAAATAAAATAAAAAAACAACAATACACAGACTCTGATGGTGAAGCAGCAGCAGCTCCGTGTCCTGTGTTTTATTAACTCTTATATCTCCCCTCATCAGGCGGTAAGGGTACTACACGAGTAACACGCTGAAGATGTTGCTTTTGAATATTCTAGTTTAGATTTAAATCCTTAAGAATTTTGTTTTATTTTGTTATTTGATTTGGCAACACTCGTGCTCTCTTCATTATTTCATTTGGGGAGTTTGTATTATTGTTAATTGTAAATATATTTTTGGACACATTTAAAGTCAGTTTCTTGTTATATTGGTTGGGGGTTAAAATGATTAAATGTTTGTTCTCTGTTTGAACTTGTGTTCTCCTCTTCACTACCTGCCCACTGTTTGATTTCCACTATTAGGCTATATCCAAAATATGGTTATAGAGTTTTGTGAATATAAACCGACCGACCGACCGACCCCAAATGTACTATAAGTGGTAACTAAATACATTTTTAAATACAGAGATAATATATTAAAAGCACATTTTAGTTCATATTTCATGGTGTCTCAAAATAGCACAGTTGAGTACACTTAGATATTCTTAAGATTATCTTAAGAATTACTAAAGAAGACTTTTTAGTATATTAAGTACAAAATTAGTGCACGAAAATAGAGCATTTTAAGTACATTATAGAAATGTACTTTTTTCACCTGGGAATACACTGAGGAATGCTGCTTTTAAATGAACATTTATTTAAAACAAAAGTTATTTGATAAAATAACATTTTCTTAATGGCATAAACACAAGCTTCACTCCCTTGAAACTTTAACTGGAATCTCACTGTCAGGTTTCGCTGAAATGGACCCAAATGCAGTTGGAAATGCAACAAAAGTTTTATTCAGCGATAATGGTATTAGACAGCGAACTTCAATAGAAGAGATCAGAGTCCAAGCAGATCAAATCCCAGGCGAGCGGTATTCAGAAACAGGCGAGGATCATTAAAGATGATAGCCCAGGCAAACTTGGAGAGATCCACAAATATAGATAGTAATCCAGAGCAAAAGTCCAAAAATCCAGATGAACAGACCACTGGTCAAGGAGCACAGGCAGTCCAGACATCAAAGGGAATAACTGGGCAAAAAAAAAAAAAAAAACCTGAAAAAAACACAAAACCAATAACTGATGAACCAAAACAAGACAAAGAGAAAACATGAGATTTAAATAAGGAGAAAATAGTTAAGGAAATAACAGACAGCTGTGAACGCGTGCACAACCGCGCCGATCGCGAGACGCGAACAGCTGATCGTGGCCGGCACGTGCGGACAAAAACAAAAACAAAGGCTCATGCAGGAGAAAGAGACAGATCAAACCTGAGCCCTGACATCTCACTGTTTCTGTCACTGCGACTTCCCGAACAGGCGAACAAGCACACACACACACACACACACACACGCGCGCGCTCAAATGAAATATGTTCAGACCAATTAGGCTAATGGCTCGATATAGGCTCATTTATTAGTCCTATCTGTTCAAAATACAATTCGGAATATTATCAGCTACTGCGACTTTTTGCAACAAACATTCATTTATAGAAAAACTCATTGCTTCTAAAGCCTACAGATATAAGAACAAAAACGAGTGTCAATTCAGCCTCAACGCAAACTGTTAATGGCCTAGTCTTACTTAGACTTTTTCTTTGCACTGTGCAAAAACAGAAGAGCATCTTCTGTTCCAGGATTCAGGCGATTCCGCCTCGTCTCTATAACGCGGCACTAAATGAACCTCCTTGTTGCAGGAATGCTCAATATTCTCATGGCAAGGCGCAGCAGCCGTGGGAATAAGCGATCTTTTTGTCTCATCTTCCCGTTCCGTGAAGTCCACCTTCTGCTTTTTCGCTCGTCCACTGCTGTCATGTTCAGCTACAACGGGGATACGAGGAATCTGTTAACGCACACCTATCAGTGGTCAAAGTGCTTGGGTATAATGCGAAATAAATGAATAATAAATTAACTAAAGTAGTTAAAGTTCTCTCTCTTTTTTTTTTTTTTTTTGGTAGGTTTAGTTACCATGTATACATTTATTTAACATATTTTGTTGTTTTATTAACATTAATGACAAATATAGGCTACGGAAGACCGAATCCATGGATACTGACACATATCCTGTTTTCACCCAAATGTTTACGTCCACTTAAGCCATAACCGACTGTATTTACGTGATACTCCACACGATGGACATTTTGACAACTATGTGTGCATTTGACCATTCAGGCGCGAGGAGAACTGATCGCGCGCTGTCTGAGAGAACTGGGATATCGCGCGCGCGAGAGAGAGAGCGCGCTTCTGGTCTGTGTCTTTCAGCGCGATTCCGCCTATCCCGCCTTCGCTAATCGATAACGAATTGTGATTGAAAGCTTGCAGTTCGCAATGTGTGTGTTGTCATCATTAATTTTGAAGTATTTCCACACCTCTGAGGCTGACAGTGTTTCTGCTGTTGCCGCCAGTGTCTCTGTGCACGGAAAATTCTGTCAGTTACGTCCCTATGGTTATGTCACGCGAGGTATCGGTCTTTGGTATCGGGGGTATTTTTACAAATACGAGCACAAGTACATGAGCTTGGTATCGGCCCGATACCGATACTGGTATCGGTGCATCCCTAACCTCCTGTCTGTCCTCTGGAGTCAACATTTTCAGTGATTTAAATTTGGGACAGAGAAAGGTGGCGACCTTGTGAGTGGGAGTTAGGACCACCTTCTCATCAAGCAGACTGGATGCGCGAGCACGGAGATGGATGGATCTCCAAACTTGGGCTCACAGTGTCTCTTAAGTTTGAAAAACCAGAGCAGCACCATGTGAACTGTCGAGTATTTTTCTCCTTCCAGCTCGTTAATGGCTAATTTGAAGAGAGTGAGGAATTCAATCAAGTGCACGAGCTGGTCTTGATGATGCCCTCCATTCGATGCAGCTGGCCTTTGTCATCCAGGAGCTGTCTGATGTCACTGTACTGTTTCAGTACAGATTCCAGCATGTCGACTTCACTGTTCCATCGAGCTTCACATTCGTGAATCACAGTGTGCGCTAAACTTGCAACAGCTCCTGTTCTCTTCAGAAATGTCACCAGGCTTTTGCACTTATCTAACATTTCCACCACCTCTTTGTTCTGGTGCATTCCTCTCACTGAACGTGTGTCTCAACACCGTGTTCAGTATGTGTGCGGAGCACGGGACCCAGTGGTAGGTCCGAAGTGCAGCCTTTATGTTCTGGTCACTGACAAACATGATTTTGTCTGCTGATATTCCATAACTGGTTATTTGGTTATGGATATTTTAGATGACTGTCAAATTCCACTGTTGCCAGAATGCGACTCTCCAGACTCCACTTCTCGGTGATGTAGTGACATGTAAGGACTGTATGTGCCCTCTTGATAAATTCGTCTGTCCACATATCTGTGGTAACAGCAATCCCACTGTATTCCACAACTTTCTGGATGACCTCTGACAGTTTTTCTTTATCAGCGGCAGTCTGGTGCTTTGCCCTGTCACAAACAGTTTGGCGATGTGGTATGACAGCATCAGCATCAACTGCACCGTACTGGCTCCGATGTTTATTAGTGTTTGGGCCACTTGGAGGAATCCTTTGCCAGAGACAACATCGAAGGGGTGTAACCTAGATTTAACTTCTATTGGTAATTTTTTGCTGTCCCGACGGACGTAAGAACTTAAAGTGTTCATCTGACTCGACTGGTTTAACACACACATGATCTTAATGCAGCAGCAGTGGGCGTGAACAGCTGGTGATGTAAACAGGAAATCCTCTGTAGGTTATAGTGTCTCATTTAACAACACTCGCTTCGACCTTCATGGACTTTGAGGACGCAGCCTCTGAACTGAGACACAGTTATAGTGTAACTATCCTGTTGTTGCAATAAAACTAACAGATGAATAAGACTGGATGAATTATGAAATATGACTAGAACAAAAACACTCACTGTTTATCCTGTTTCACGTCAGAGATGTAAATATTGTCCAGACTGAACGTCTACATGTGATGTGAAGATAAGAAAATGAGTGATGAGGATGTGTTTATGTGCAAATGTGTTCAAAGAAACGGTAAACAGCAGGAGTCAGAAATGAAACAAAATAAGAATTTTCACAAAGAGACAAATTCTAAAAAATGTAACAGTTTTAATGTCTGTGTTCCAGCCAATCACAATCAAGTATTTAGAGGAAATAAGACTGAAACAGCAGCAGCAGAAGATGATGTTATTATTTCAGTGGGATAATGAGAGTCCAACAACCTTCCATCAACTGTCTAGCTACCCATATTCTTTAAAATATCTTCTTTCGTGTTCAACAGAAATAATACATTCATACAGATTTGGAAGCACTTGAGGGTGAGTAATTGATGACAATATTTTCATTTTTGGGTGAACAATCCCTTTAATGCAGACTGAGTCTTGATCTCATCTCTGTTGTGAATGTCTCCTCACCACCACTAGGGGTCTCTGCGCTCAGAAGAAATATGAGTGCAAAAAAAGTTTTTCTGCCTTTCTATATGCAAATAAAAGGAAAGAGTTGGACTAATACACAAATATAGAGGAAGTGAATATGAAATAGGGGTTTTCAGAGTAATAAACAAATGATGTGATGATGAATGAGGGATGAGAGCAGATATAATGATCACACTGTTTAAAGCTGCAGACAGAAACATCAGACTCAGGACAGAAACACACGACCTCTAAAGTAAGAACAACTCACATGTTCATTCTTCAAACACAACTAGACTTTGAGATGTTAATATTGTCTGAATGATTGTGAATTTTGTTGTTCTGCTATTTTTTTAATCACATGATCATGTTTTATTTCAAGATGAATATGGGATTATCTGAGTTTTTCAATGTGTTTCTTCCTCAGAAATGGAGAAAACTCTATATTTCATTCTTCTTCTCATTGGTGAGTGTGTTTGTTGTTTTATTTATGGTTTATAGTTTCATCAGGTTTGACTCTGTTATGAAAAGCATTAAATCAAACCCTCTCTTTCACAGCTCTCTGCTCCGTATCTGAATGTGTTCAGCGTCAGTATCACTTTATAAACGTGATGAAGACCTGGACTGAAGCTCAGAGATACTGCAGAGAGAATTACACAGATCTGGCCACCGTTGACAACATGAACGACATGATCGAGCTGAACAAGAGTGTGAATGATGGACATGTCTGGATTGGGCTGCAGAAGACGGGTGTTGATAAATGGCAGTGGTCTTCAGGTGATCCTGCGCTCTATCTGAACTGGGCTCCTGGACAACCTGATGGCAGAGATGAGTGTGTTATGATGAGAAATGGACAATGGCATGATGGGTCATGTAGTATCAGCCTGACTTTCATCTGCAGTTCATCTAACAACAGTAAGTTCAGTTTCCTACAATGACAACAAACATTATTTATAGAAAGATACACTGTATACTGTACAACATTTTAATGCAATATTAAATTCTGATACTTTTTAATCTGGTCATAAATATATATTTGTCCACTTTCAACTTCTGTGTAGAAAATAAACCGATATTGAACGAATGTTGATCTTTTGTTGTTGATAACTGTGGGAATCTGACATTAGAGAGTGTAGAGAATTATATTTTTCTGTAAAATTTATACTGTAAATGATAAATTCAAAAAATATCAAACCATTGTTTTGACCAACATAACTTATAATAAATTCTAATAAATTAATGAATGCATAAAAGTTTAAAATATAATAGACATAAAAGAACTTGCTCCATCTTGATATTTATGAACAAAATAGAATTATTGTGTTACTGTAAAAATTATGTGTGAGATCGACTTAAACAAAACATATGATAACAATATTACACATGATATTTGAGTAGTTTTTATAGCTTGATTTCTGTAATGGAATCTAGATGAATAAATCATGTAAAATCTCCTAAATTATTTAGTCTATGATACAATGATTATAATATTTTTAGTGCTTCTTTATTTTAATTTGACTCTCAGTTTTGATTTTGAGTGAATATAAACTATCTGTTTGTATTTGACTTTGAGTCGTGTTGTTCAATTAAAAGACTGTATTCTGCACAGAACAAGTAGAAACAAACTTGTTACTGTACTTACATTAGCAAAGATGATCATTGATCAAAACAACAAGCTTCATAGTATTAGTACATGCAGTTATTCACAACTGAACCATAATCTCTACTCTTCTGAACAATAATGATCAAAACTTCAATAACAGAAACTCTTTCAAACGTCAAACATAACTGAACATTAAACATTAACAGCACACACACACACACACACACACACACACACACACACACACGCACACACATTTAGAGACTAATTTAAATGTGTAATTTATTTGCATTAGCATATATTAATATAAACATTTATTTAAATATACAATATATTTTTTTATATTTAAAGTAATTTGCATTAGCATATTTAAAATGTATGATTTTACACATTTAAATATTCTAATGAAAAGGTATTTAAATGTAGTACTATTGCGCTTTAGCATATATTGATATAAAAAACTGAAATATATATTTTTAACACATTTAAATAAATTTTCATTAGCATATTTACATTTAAATATGTTAATGGGAGTGAATTTAAATGTATAATTATAAAAACTTTGAAGACAAACTTTAATTTGGCTTGAAAAAGCCTCGCTAGAAAGTTTGAAATAGTTTGAAAATCTTGACGTTTGAAGCTTTTCAGTTTGAAATAGTTTAAGTTTTAGTTTGAATGGATGAATCGATACAGACAGACAGACAGACAGGGTTAGGGTGCTCAGGGTGGTTGCTAGGGTGTTGTTATGTGGTTGCTAGGGTACTCTGAGTGGTTGTGAGGGTTTTGCTATGTGGTTGCTAAGGTACTTGGGGTGGTTGCTATGGTTTTTCCTATGTGGTTGCTAAGGTACTTGGGGTGGTTGCTATGGTTTTGCTATGTGGTTGCTAAGGTACTTGGGGTGGTTGCTATGGTTTTGCTATGTGGTTGCTAGGGTACTTGGGGTGGTTGCTATGGTTTTGCTATGTGGTTTGTAAGGTACTTGGGGTGCTTACTATGGTTTTTCTATGCGGTTGCTAAGGTATTTTGGGTGGTTGCTATGGTTTTGCTATACGGTTGCTAAGATACTTGGGGTGGTTGCTATGTGGTTGCTAGGGTAGTCTGGGTGATTGCTAGGGTGTTGCTATGCAGTTGCTAAGGTACACTGAGTGGTTACTAAGGTGTTGCTATGTGGTTGCTAAGGAATTCTGGGTGGTTGCTATGGTGTCACTATGCGGTTGCAAGGGTATTCTGGGTAGTTGCTAGGGTTGTTGGTAGGCTGTTGCTAGAGTACTCAGGGTGTACTCCTGAATATTTAATATATCATCAGCTGTAGAAACAGTCTTTGAATGACACGTGTTTCTGATGTTTCCACTGCTGCTCTTATTCACATCCAAACCATAAAGCAGCATAAGAATAATGAACAAACTGATTCATGAATCTGTTTCCATTTGTTTTTCTTAAAGTGAACACAGGACTCGTCTTTGTCAATCAGACGAAGAATTGGAGAGACGCTCAGAGTTACTGCAGACAGAATCACATTGATCTGGTCAGTGTGAGGAACCAGAATGAGAGTCAACAGCTTCAGAAGTTCATCAGTGATAGTCTCATATCTGGTGATGTCTGGATCGGTCTGTTCAGAGACTCATGGCAGTGGTCAGATCAGAGTAACTCCTCATTCAGATACTGGAATACTGGTGAACCTAATAATGCTGGAGGAAATCAAATCTGTGTAGAGATTTATCCGAACGCTCAGGGACAATGGAATGACATCTCTTGCAACAAACAATATCCTTTTGTGTGTCATGAAGGTGAGCAGATCCTCACAAAACACACACAATCCATCCATCACCTCCAGATATCTTAAAGTTCACACTACATGTCTGACATGACAAATTCCTCCACAGTGTTTGTTCTGCATGTTGTTTTTGATCAGTCTCTCTCTAGTTTCTGCTTGTGGTTTGTTTTGTGTCCAGATAAACTGATTCTGATCAAAGAGAATCTGACGTGGCCTGAAGCTCTGAGATACTGCAGACAGAATCATACGGATCTGGTCTCGGTTCATTCAGAAGAGATTCAGCGTCGTGTGATGAATGTGGTTAAACAGGCGTCTACTGAGGCGGTGTGGTTGGGTTTACACAACTACTGCAGCATGAACATGTGGCTCTGGTTGAGCGGAGAGATCGTGTGCTATCAGAACTGGGCTCCAGGGAACGGAACGACACCGGAAGACTGCCGCCTCGAGAAGAGAAAAGGAGCAGTTCAGTCTGGAGGAGATCAGCGCTGGATCAGCCTTCCTGAAACTCGCAAACTCAACTTCATCTGCAGCAGATATGAAGAGTGAAAAGACACATGAATGTTTGTGTGTTTACTTACATTCACTGTTTTTATTCTCCATTATTTTTCTTATTTACTTGTTTGATTTGTTCTTTAATAATTTCTGAGTGAATCTACTAATTGTGTTTTAAAAGTGTCTGTTTTATTTCTGTATGTTAATGATCATGACATAATGTGATCTTATCAAAGTTTTCTAACATTAATGTTTAATATTCTTTAGATGTCTAAAATAGTAACACAATATATGTCTGATTTAAGAATCTCTTTGTATATCTGGTGTGTTTATGTGTCTGTATGTTTTCACTAATATTATCTATATCAATAAAACTTTGAGCAGCAGATGTTAAGAATAATATTATTTGTGTCTCAGCAGAATGAAATCTGGTTTATTTTTAGAAAGGCAGAAGTGAAGTGATGTCACAATGAACTGTCAATTAAATCTAACAAATATGTAAAATTTATATTTGATTGTTGATGTGTTTGGATGATATTTAGGATATGTTGTCACTTACAAAAAATCAAAATTTCAGCTTCCTGGAATAAATTAAATGTGTGAATCTTTGGAAAGAAAGATTTGATTCATGATTCAAGAGCGATTTTTGCAAATTCAGAATGATTCGATTCAAGATGATTCACAATGAGATTCAATTAAATTTAAACACCTTTGATAATAAGACTCACACAAACTTCAAGAATCAACTTGTGAATCAACAATGATGACATTCTTCATGCCGCAATGCATTCTGGGAGCCATGGATGAGTTTTGTATGATGCACCCAGAATGCATTGCGGCATGAAGCATGTCACTGTTATTGAGATTCATTCACTGATTCTTGATGTCTGTGTGTGTCTTAATGTCAAAGCAGCTTAAATTTTTAGTGCACAGTGTTTTTTTTGTTGTTGTTGTTGTTTTTGTTTGTTTTAATCTTTGATGTCTGATTAAAACACTGTTGGGTCTAATACTGTAGAATCATAGAGTTGCTATAAGAAATAATGTGAAATTAATACCATAGATTAGACTGGGAGAAATCAGACAATCAGACTCTACATGATGACAGTATCTTTATCATCAACAAATAGCTAACATCATCTGATCACATTGTCTTTCGCTGTACTTGCAATAACAAACAGTTGCAGCAGCCAAAGAGAAACTAGTAATCTTTGTGCGTCGCTTATAATAAACAAATCCAACGTACATATCTGCACCGGGCACAGTTTTGACATGACAGCATACCCGGATAAAAAAGTCACCGCTCGCTAGTACTAGTTGCTTTCAGTTAAAACAGTTCAAACATGCATTTTAGTCTAGGACTAGCTTAATCCTTGTCTGTGAAACCGGGGGTAAAAGTCACCATTATGACTTAAAAGTTTAAATTATGTGCTAGATCGTAAAAAACCCCGGAGCCGTGTGGAGTGTGTTTATGATGGATGGATGTGGATGGAAGCACTTTCTTCAGCTCATACTCATTGGTATCGTTCACTGCCATTATAAAGCTCGGATGCGTCAGGATATTTATTAATATTTCTCCGACTGTGTTCATCAGAAAGAAGAAAGTCATATAGATCTAGGATGGCTTGAGAGTAAATCTTGAGCTAATTTTCATTTAAAAAGTGAACTAATCCTTTAAGTCTTATGCTGTGTTCACGCCATCTCGTAATTACCTTAGTCTCGAGAGGACAACACATGCCGTTTTACTCGGAGCTGTTCATGTCGTTGAACTGGGAATTTTGCCTTTCTGTGGCAACACTATCGAAGCCTAAATGAATCCGCAGCAGTCAGGAGGTACAGCAGGAGCTCTCCAAAAAATCACAGCTTACAAGTTGTAATTACAAGCTCTACGAGGACATGAACGCTTTTTACAAGTTGAAATCTCATAATTACGGTAATTACGACATTACGATTTAAGAGAAGATATTGTTGAATAAAGTTGTTATTTTTGTTTTGTTTTTGGCGCACAAAAAGTATTCTCGTCTCTTCATAACATTAAGGTTGAACCACTGCAGTCACATGACTGTTTTAACGATGTCTTTAGCACCTTTCTGGACCTTGAAAGTGGTAATTAAATTGCTGTTTATGAACGAGTCATATAAGTCTCGGATTCAATCAAAAATATCTTAATTTGTGTTCTGAAGATGAACGAAGGTCTTTCGGGTGTGGAACGACATGAGGGTGAGTAATTAATGACAGAAATTTCATTTCTGGGTGGACTAACTCTTTAAAGCATTAGTATAATTTGCCAATGGAGAGTCTTTCAGTGTTTATGAATGCATTTTAAAAGACTAAAATATCAGACATTAACATACTAACATGAATGAGGATTATAAGTAATAAGGATGTTCAAAAGAACCTTTAAAAAATCTACTTTAAAACCCAATCACCAAGTTTTTAGAAATGCAATATTTGCATTTATGTCATTGTTTTCAAAGGTTTTGATTCACACAATGACTCAGAACCACTAAATAAAAAGTAAATAGCGTATTGCATAGATCCAAACTCTTTCATATGTTATAAAAGAGTCTTATTTTGAAATTTCTTTTTTTAAAGTCTCATGGTCACTGATGGTGTTTTTCCCCACGTTGCTTGTTAGTTTAGTTATGTCGTATAAATATCCTCCTGTGACAGTTAATTTTTAGGGGCCAGGCTGCAAAATTGCATATGGATTTGGAAAGCCAGACTATATATTAGCAATGGTTTCAAAATTGCCTACAGTCACATTATTTTCATGACCTTTATCAGCTTTATATTTAATGTTAAATATAAATCAATATTTTTTTTACATTTGCTTTTGAGTGTACAGTGAGGTAGAAATACTGGCACATCTCCTCTTCACAATACCCCATAGATTTTCTATGGGGTTAAGGTCAGGCGACTTTGCTGGCCAATTAAGAACAGGGATACCATGGTCCTTAAACCAGGTACTGGTAGCTTTGGCACTGTGTGCAGGTGCCAAGTCCTGTTGAAAAATGAAATCTGCATCTCCATAAAGTTGGTCAGCAGCAGGAAGCATGAAGTGCTCTAAAACTTCCTGGTATACGGCTGCATTGACCTTGGACCTCAGAAAACACAGTGGACCAACACCAGCAGATGACATGGCACCCCAAACCATCACTGACTGGAAACTTTACACTGGACCTCAAGCAACGTGGATTGTGTGCCTCTCCTCTCTTCCTCCAGACTCTGGGACCCTGATTTCCAAAGGAAATGCAAAATTTACTTTCATCAGAGAACATAACTTTGGACCACTCAGCAGCAGTCCAGTCCTTTTTGTCTTTAGCCCAGGCGAGACCCTTCTGACGCTGTCTGTTGTTCAAGAGTGGCTTGACACAAGAAATGCGACAGCTGAAACCCATGTCTTGCATGCGTCTGTGCGTAGTGGTTCTTGAAGCACTGACTCCAGCTGCAGTCCACTCTTTGTGAATCTCCCCCACATTTTTGAATGGGTTTTGTTTCACAATCCTCTCCAGGGTGCGGTTATTCCTATTGCTTGTACTCTTTTTTCTACCACATCTTTTCCTTCCCTTCACCTCTCTATTAATGTGCTTGGAGACAGAGCTCTGTGAACAGCCAGCCTCTTTTGCAATGACCTTTTGTGTCTTGCCCTCCTTGTGCAAGGTGTCAATGGTCGTCTTTTGGACAACTGTCAAGTCAGCAGTCTTCCCCATGATTGTGTAGCCTACAGAACTAGACTGAGAGACCATTTAAAGGCCTTTGCAGGTGTTTTGAGTTAATTAGCTGATTAGAGTGTGGCACCAGGTGTCTTCAATATTGAACCTTTTCACAATATTCTAATTTTCTGAGATACTGAATTTGGGATTTTCCTTAGTTGTCAGTTATAATCATCAAAATTAAAAGAAATAAACATTTGAAATATATCAGTCTGTGTGTAATGAATGAATATAATATTCAAGTTTCACTTTTTGAATGGAATTAGTGAAATAAATCAACTTTTTGATGATATTCTAATTATATGACCAGCACCTGTACAGTGAGGTAGAAATACTGGCACAGATTATCAGTGAATTTACCGTGTCCTTACCATCATAGCAAATTAACTGAAATATCCCAAAACTCCTGCCATCGTCCATGGTGCCACAGTTTTCAGTCTCTCTATAGTTGTCCAGCTGGTCATCTCTCCCCTGTAGAAAGTGCGGTCAGACAGAGACCAGTGCCAGTCTGGAGCGGCGTCTTTCTTCAGTCCTATCTAAGTGTTTGTTCCCACAATCCCGTTCACGACGGCTGAAGTCTGCCTCGTCTTCAACAGCAACAAAATGATAGTGGTGTTTTCTGCAGTAGCTTTGGGCTTCATATGTTTTAGCCTCATTAAGAAAGATGAATTGTATGGAGATCCCAGATGAGACACACACACCTGTGAAAGAGCAGGGTTGTCTTTCCAGTCTTTCCATGAGGAACGTTCCAACAAAAATATCTTCTAAGATTGTTTGGCTGTTGTTCCCAAAATGTTATTTCAGAATGTTCTCAGAATGCCCAAAACATCAAGGTTATTAAATGTATTAAAAACCTTTTTTCTTGGTTATAGAGTACCTCAGGGATGACATGTTTTTGTAGGCAAAACCTGGAAGCGAGTTAGCATTTCAGGACTTCTGGTTCCATCGCCTTAAAGTCTATGCGTTTTTTGAATGGGTTTTTGCTAAATCACCTGAAATAAGGTCTGTGGTTAACAAAGCCTCTAAATATTTTCACGTTTTGATCTATGACATAAAACACACCAGTTATAACCCGCTTGTGATTTTTTAAACCTTTATTGTGTCTTAAAGACGGCGGTTGCTAAAAAGGGACTACTTCCTTTGGCGGGGACTTTAGACGTCATCATGACAAACAGGACATTTGGACAGCATTTCTCATTAAAAAGTGGATAAGTATTCATACACAGCGCAGATCATAATCAGCGAGCATGTTTTTAAATAAAGTTGTTTTTTAATAAAGTTTGAGGAAGCTTGGTGGTGGTGACGTTGATCCGCGACCATGGTGTGCTGTAGTCCGTTTATAGCCTACTGTTAGCTTTTTATATCTGACCACTTTATTTAGGCTTCAAAATGTATAAATGTTGTGTTAACTTGTAAAGATTATCTTGATAGACAAAACATGTAAGTGTCATAACCCTTTGTTAAACACAGAGCTTATTTTTTGCGATTTTCCAAAAGTCTATGGGAAAAATGCATAGGCTTTCGATCGAGGGAACCCGTGCGCCGCTAACTTCCGGGTTCGCCTACAAAAACACGTCATCCCTGAGGTACTCTATTCGAACCAGATAACTTTGAGCGAACGTTCTATTAACGTTATTGGAAGAACATTTGTTCATAACTTTGGGAGAACCTTGCCTGAACGTTCTGAGAACATTCCCTCCCATTACTCAGTAATACTGAAAAGTACAGAATTTTTCCTCAATGAATAAGCATTACAATGCAATTTTCTGAAAAAAGGTCACTGAAAAACAAAGTGCAGAAGTGAATAGTGCAATAGTGCATGCAAATGCCTGAACCAAACAAGAAAACAGTTGAGTTTAAATGTCACATCTTCATCTTCAAGTGGAGGGTCACTTCTTTGAGCACGACTTGCATTTTCTGCAACTGAGGGCTTGCAATTCAGACACTAGTATTTTAAGGCTGCTTTATCACAGGATCTGTGAAAAGGAAAACAGAATTTATATAAAATTAACCAATGAATGACAGTTTTGCATCCATGATTGAATATACATTATGTATTATAATTTGCATTGATATTCATTAGAATTTTGTTGACTTCTCATTTTACCTTTTGACTATATCCTGATCAAGCTTGACATACGAGTGTCCATTTTTATCCTCTTCACAGCCTCAGCAGTTTCATTAAGCATCCCTCTTTACAATTTAATCTTAGGAACTTATCTGTAATTAGAAATGTATATTAGAAAATAAACAGAAAGACAAAATTGTCAAGCTTGAACAAAGTAATTGTATGTTCATAACATGTTTTATCAAAGTTCATTTACCTCATTATGAAGCCAAATTGTTCAGGAAATCAGAAATAAATACACAACTTAAATTTGCAAATAAAAAGAAAGTTAAATGTAATGTTGTATCTGTTTTTTGACATTTAATTATTTTTTTCTGCCAAAGCATTGGACAATGTTTTATAGTTGTTATAAGACAGACAAATGTCACCACATACATTTTAAACAGATTTATCAAGTCTTTAGAAATAGAGGTCTGCGCGGGACTGTTTTTTTCGTCCCGCTCCCGCCTAAAATTCACTCTGTGTTCACCCGCTATCCGCATATGGTGATTTTCTTCGCTAAATTTATATTGTTTTCAGAATCTCGCATTTAAACATTTAAAAAAAGAAAGAGAGTGATTGTGGATAACAAATATAAAACGTTGCATAGCATATACAAGATTTTTATTTGTTATTTGTCTTATGATGCTGTCAACACCCTAAAAATGTCAGAGAAAAAATGCCACAAAGAATAATAGGCTAAATATCACAGAGAAAAAAAATAGGCTAAATTAAATAGCCTACAACATGTCCCTCAAAACTATAGGCTAAGCCAAAAATACATAACGAAAACTGTTGGCTTACTAGTTGTCACGGTTCATGGATTCACTTACTCACCCTCGTGTGTTGTGTGTGTGTGTGTGTGTGTGTGTGTGTGTGTGTGTGTTTGGGTGTGAGTGAATGATTGTGTGGGCGTCACCCGTTATGGTCTGATTGCGATCTGTTGCCAGCCGTGTCTTGTTAGTGGTTGTTATATATTGTGCGTGTCTTTATGTGGTCTTTGTCAGTTCGTTGCAGGCTGTTCCCGGTGTCGTGTTCTCTGTGTGTTGCTTCCTGGTTTTTGGATTCTGGACTTTCGTCATGTGCCCTGTTTTCTGGGTTGGATTATCCTTGTTCTCTGATACCCGCTGTAGCCCTGCGCCACTCGGTGCCACGCCACTCTGCACGCCACCGTTCTGCACGCCACAGCCTCTGCCTCGTCTGACCCTTGGAGTGAAGTTATTGTACAGCGTTTTCCTGTCAATAAATATTGTTATTCTTGCAATGATCCTCTGTCTGTGTTCATTCCCTGACAGAACGAACTGACCCAATTATGGATCCAGCAAGGTCGTCGGATCTTCAGGAGTATTTGAGCAGGAGTGCTCAACGGATGGATCATCAGGACGAGCAAGTGGTGGCCACAGCTCGCGCCGTTCAGGCGTTGGTGGCGCAGGTGGCTGAGTTATCTACCCAGGTTCAACATCTCTCATCTCCCACTGCGCCAGCTCCACCGTCTGTTCCCCACCCATCCGCCAACATCAGCAGTCTACAAGAGCCGCGTATTCCTGCACCAGAGAGGTATGCTGTAGAGCCTTTCTAACGAAGTGCTCTATTTATTTCTCTTTGCAACCTAACACGTTTTCCTCTGAGGAATCTAAAGTCGCGTTGGTCATGACGCTACTGACGGGACGCGCGGCGGTGTGGGAGAACAAACATCCGTGCTGCTCCTCGTTCCACACCCTGTCGCAGGAGATGAGACGGGACGGGAGGCAGTGCACAAACTCGCGGACCTGCGGCAGGGAATCCAACCAGTGTCTGATTACGCCATCAAATTCCGCACCCTGGCAGCGGAATGCAAGTGGAACGAGGAGGCGCAGTGGGATATGTTCCTGCATGGGTTGGCCGACCGTGTTCAGCAGGAGATTTACCAGCTGGATCTACCCACCAGTCTCGACGGTCTCATTGAGCTCGCGATCTGGCCACGCGTCTGCACATACCCATCCACCCCCTGGAACATGCCATAACTGTCATCGCCTTTAACGGACAGAAGCTACCTACCATCACACACGCCACGGAGCCCTTAACCGTCATCACTTCCAGTAATCATACTGAACAGTTGCCATTTTTCATTTCCAGATCTACTACTCATCCGGTCGTCTTGGGTCATCCGTGGCTTCTCAAACACAAGCCCAGGATCGAGTGGGGTCAGGGGTCCGTGGCAGAGTGGAGCAACCAGTGTCATGCGTCTTGTTTGTTGTCTGCCTGTTCTTCTGTGTCTCGTTCTGTGTTACAGGAGTCGTCGGTGAATCTGTCAAACGTGCCAGAGGAGTACCTTGACCTGAAGGAAGTGTTCAGTAAGTCCCGGGCTGCTTCTCTTCCTCCGCATCGTCCCTACGACTGTGCCATAGACTTAGTACCAGGGTCTTCTCCGCCTAAAGGCAAGTTATATTCACTTTCTAATCCTGAAAGGGAGGTCATGGAGAAATACATTTCTGATTCTCTGGCAGCTGGGATCATCCGCCCTTCCTCGTCTCCCGCGGGGGCAGGTTTTTTTTTCGTGGGTAGGAAGGACGGGTCGCTGCGGCCGTGCATTGACTACAGAGGACTGAACAACATCACGGTAAAGAATACTTATCCTTTGCCGTTGATGTCTTCTGCCTTTGAACGGCTGCAGGGCGCGTCTCTTTTCACGAAATTGGACCTGCGCAACGCTTATCATTTGGTTCGCATTAGGGAGGGGGATGAGTGGAAGACAGCATTTAACACCCCTAGAGGGCACTTTGAATACTTGGTTATGCCTTTCGGCCTTTCCAACTCGCCCGCCGTGTTCCAAGCACTCGTGAATGACGTATTGAGAGACATGATCGATCAGTTCATTTATGTCTACCTGGACGACATATTGATATTTTCTTCTTCTCTCCAGGAACATGTGCAACACGTCAGACGAGTGCTCCAGAGGCTGCTAGAGAATGGGCTTTTTGTCAAGGCGTAGAAGTGCGTTTTTCATGCACAGTCAGTTCCATTTTTAGGGTATATCGTATCGTCTGAGGGGGTGCGCATGGATCCTGACAAGGTTAAGGCTGTGGCGGATTGGCCAATCCCAGATTCCCGTAAGGCCCTGCAGAGGTTTTTGGGATTCGCCAATTTTTACCGGCGTTTTATTCGCAATTTCAGCCAACTAGCCGCTCCTCTGACCGCCTTAACCTCCACCGCAACGGCGTTCAGGTGGTCTAATGCAGCTGAGGCTGCATTTTCCAATCTGAAAAGCCGCTTTGTTTCGGCTCCCATTCTTGTCGCCCCTGATCCTTCACGTCGGTTTGTGGTGGAGGTTGATGCTTCAGAGGTGGGGGTAGGGGCAGTTCTATCCCAGCGCGCCACCACGGACGATAAGATGCACCCTTGCGCTTTTTTTTCGCATCGCTTATCCGCCGCCAAACGGAATTACGACATTGGTAACAGGGAGCTGCTGGCGGTCCAATTTGCTTTGGAAGAGCGGCGTCACTGGTTGGAGGGGTCGGGGGTACCTTTCATCGTCTGGACCGATCATAAGAATTTAGAATACATCAGATCCGCTAAACGACTAAACTCTAGGCAGGCTCGGTGGGCTCTGTTTTTCGGTCGTTTCGATTTTTCTCTATCATATCGTCCCGGGTCTAAAAACATCAAGCCCGATGCTTTATCTCGTGTTTTTGATCGTTCCGAGCGCCCGTCCACTCCCGAGTGTATTTTACCTGAGAGACTCATTGTCTCTTCACTCACATGGGAGGTCGAGTCGAAGGTCCACACGGCCTTAGAAGGGGTAACGCCTCCGCCCGGGTGCCCGCCGAGTCGATTATTTGTGCCAGAGAGGTTACGTTCAGACGTTATCCAATGGGGCCATGATTCCAATCTGCCTTGTCATCCAGGGGTTAGTCGTACCATGTTTTTGGTTAAGCAACGATTCTGGTGGCCCTGCATGGCTCGCGACGTTCGCAATTTTGTTTTGGCTTGCTCTGTCTGCCCTCGTGGTAAGATTTCTAATCGTTCCCCAGATGGGCTTCTTCAACCGCTGTCTGTCCCTTCAAGACCCTGGTCCCACATAGCGCTAGATTTCGTAACAGGCCTCCCTCCTTCACAGGGCAATACGGTGATTTTGACCGTAGTGGACCGGTTCTCGAAGGCGGCACATTTCATCCCCTTGCCCAAATTACCCTCTGCCAAGGAGACAGCGGTTACTGTCATTAATCACGTCTTTCGTATTCATGGCCTCCCGGTAGACGTGGTTTCTGACAGGGGATCCCAATTTACCTCCAGATTCTGGAAGGAGTTTTGCAGATTACTGGGAGCGACTGTTAGTTAGTTGTCTGGGTTCCATCCCCAGAGTAACGGGCAAGCTGAGAGAGCCAACCAGGATTTGGGGAGAACGTTGCAATGTCGGGTAGCTCAGAATCCTTCCTCCTGGAGTCAGCAGCTTCCTTGGGTGGAGTACGCGCACAACTCGTTACCAGTGTCGGCTACGGGCCTGTCGCCTTTCCAGTGTAGTCTAGGTTACCAGCCACCTATCTTTCCTAGTCTGGAATCCGAAGTCGCGGTCCCCTCCGCTCACGCCTTCGTCCAGAGGTGTCGTCACACGTGGAGAAGAGCCCGAGAGACTCTTATTCAGGTGGGAGCGCGCACCAAGGCCCAGGCCGATCGCCACCGGCTGAAGCCTCCCGTATACGTCGTCGGACAAAAAGTGTGGCTTTCTTCCAGGAACATTCCGCTCCGCTCCGTATGTAATAAGTTGGCACCTAAATTCATTGGCCCGTTCACTGTCACCAAGATTCTTAGTCCGGTGACAGTCCGCCTCAAATTCCCCCCAGCGTACCGTAGAATTCACCCCGTATTCCACGTATCTAAAATCAAACCTGTTTTTCATGCTAACATTAATCCGCCGGTTCCGGTCCCCCCCCCGCCGCGTCTCGTAGATGGGGAACCCGTTTATTCGGTTCGTCGTATTTTGGACGCTAGGCGAAGGGGACGCGGATTCCAGTACTTGGTGGACTGGGAGGGTTACGGTCCGGAGGAGAGGAGTTGGGTTCCTGCCAGGGACATCCTGGATCACTCTCTTATTGATGATTACTATCAACAGGTAGGCTCTCCTGGGAGCGCCAGGAGGCGCTCGTAGGAGAGGGGGTACTGTCACGGTTCATGGATTCACTTACTCACCCTCGTGTGTTGTGTGTGTGTGTGTGTGTGTGTGTTTGGGTGTGAGTGAATGATTGTGTGGGCGTCACCCGTTATGGTCTGATTGCGATCTGTTGCCAGCCGTGTCTTGTTAGTGGTTGTTATATATTGTGCGTGTCTTTATGTGGTCTTTGTCAGTTCGTTGCAGGCTGTTCCCGGTGTCGTGTTCTCTGTGTGTTGCTTCCTGGTTTTTGGATTCTGGACTTTCGTCGTGTGCCCTGTTTTCTGGGTTGGATTATCCTTGTTCTCTGATACCCGCTGTAGCCCTGCGCCACTCGGTGCCACGCCACTCTGCACGCCACCGTTCTGCACGCCACAGCCTCTGCCTCGTCTGACCCTTGGAGTGAAGTTATTGTACAGCGTTTTCCTGTCAATAAATATTGTTATTCTTGCACTTGGATCCTCTGTCTGTGTTCATTCCCTGACACTAGTATACTGCAAAATGAAACATCCACGCAAGAACAGAATGACGCTGACTGACGACCGTTTCAGAACGTCTCTCCTCCAAAATCCGATCACAAAGGTTGAATGTTCTCTGAAGGAGCACTCACGCAGACCTCTAATGCAAAGAACATATCTTGCCAGGTTTCTCAGGACAGGGAACTGTGTGAACGCCACCACTGCACAAAGTTTTGTTCACTTTAAGTTCAAGCACAGATGCGCTGATGTCAAAGCATCGACTGGGTTATTG
Organism: Ctenopharyngodon idella; assembly: GCF_019924925.1. NCBI lineage: Eukaryota > Metazoa > Chordata > Actinopteri > Cypriniformes > Xenocyprididae > Ctenopharyngodon > Ctenopharyngodon idella. Next base: position 50,620,742 of record NC_067226.1, read on the forward strand.
TCAGACCGCCCGCTCCCGCCTAAAGTACACTATAGTTACCGAACGCAATCCGCCTTTCATTCAAAATTTAATCCCGCGGACCTCTATTTAGAAAGGGTCTTTGACTGTACCAGTGCTTAAAGGTGCAGTAAGTGGTATTTGAACTACGCTGTTGGACACTGTTGATATTTGAAATCAACCCAAACAAACCCACACCTCTCTTCATTGCTCCACCTCCGAAACTCACACTCCAATTCTAACCACCCTGCTCTGAGTCAGACTCGAACCGCTGCTGGCAGGTGAGGCGAATGCACTACCAATGACGCTAACACCTCATTCTCTAGTGGTCGTCAGTGCGGAGTGGTTTACCTGCACAACTCTCACTATCTGTTTGTTGTTGGACTCGGCCCCACTAACTTCCAAATAGTGGATTTGAAATATCACTAAGTCCCCCTTTAAGTTGCAGATATCTAGTGTCAGTATCATGTTACCGCGGTTAACGTCCGTATTCCACGTGTTATCTACTAGCAAATGCATAGCAGCCCTAGGAAAAAACTAAATATTGAGCTTTGTATTTATACAAACAGCAACTAAAAACTTACCAGTAACTTCTGCGGGCAGCATCTTCATCTGTTCGCGTCTGATTGACCAAATTGAATGTAGCTGCACTGAAAAAGACGCGCTGTTACACGCTGTCAAAATATGACCGGCACAGACAAGTAAAGTTAAAGGTGCTTTATGTAAGTGTAAGGCAGTGTATTGTGTTGTCCACAAGATGTCGCTATACCACTGTTGTGTTAAGGCAGATTCAAGTGCCTTTAGCATGGTTTGAGCCTCTTGATGTACCGTAGTGTTGATACTTTTCTTCAGTTCATGTTATCAACGCTATAGGTAAGCCATGTTAACGATAGTGGAAGTTGCAATGAAAAATATCTTTGTTGTTATCACACTAAAGTTCAGTTTATTCAGATATTTTGTGTTTTAAACTGCTAAAGACCTAAATGCAGAGTAATATGTAAAGTTAAAATGTTTTGTTCTTTCTTTTAAATGTGATTAATGTGTGGTGGCTAATACAAAGCTATCATAATATAAGCAGCGAGAGCTTGCTATTGAATTGCATGTGCATTGAAATGTACTTTAATAGTTTAAAACTTAAGTTGAGTTCATGTTATCAACGCTATAGATGCCGTGCTGTGCAATAAACAGTCAAGCCACAATCCCGAACCCCTCTGTGTCCGCGTCCCCTTCCTCTACCACCTCCCATGATCATACACAACACAGCGCAGAGTAGCAGCAGCGGTGCTGGAGACCAGTAAGCGCGCGGAGAGAGAGAGAGAGAGGGCTACATAAGAATGTTTGCCCCGCCCCCTCCTCCTCAGACTCAACGCTCTCGCGGGTTGCCAGTTTGAAGACGCAACGGGAGCGAACTCAATTGACATTGGAAGGCGAGGAGACTTACACACTGTAAGATAATTAGTTGATTTATTGATTTATAATGAGTTGATATCATGTTTTAATATGCTTCCGTTTAGAGATTTTTAGATGGATGCTGAGGCTTTTTAGGTCAGGTAGAATCTGTGATCTCTGACCCAGTTTGTTCGCTGGCTTCCATGGCTGCAATTCACTGCATTTATTTTCTGCCAACTGGCAACCCGGGGTGGTGAAATACTATTGGGTAAATTGGCAAAGACCAAAACAAAAACAGAAATTCCGATACAGAACGCAAATTTCAAAGTAAAATAACTGGCTGTAGCAATGGTTTTCAGAGAAACGTGTATGTGAACACAGCATGTTTAATAAACATCTACAAACATATTTTCATGCTTTAGTACAGTCAAAAACTTACATAGAGCACCTTTAATTAAATACAAATCTTACCTGGAGTCACAAAATAACGGGGTTCCAAAAGCCACACAAAAGAAAAATTGAGATATTTTAATGAAATCTTGGAGATTTATATCCATCTGATGAAAGACGACTCACCAAAACTGTTCACGTTTCAAAAAGTTCATCGCAAAAAAAAAAAAAGTAATCCATATGAATCACATGGTCTCTTTCAAGTGCTCTAAAGTGACACGATCGCTCTAGTCTATAATTTAACAGTTTAAATTAAGTCTTCTATTAACATTCAAAGCACACAGCGTATCTGGTGCGAGGCTGCCTGAGACTGCGAGCTCATCATCATAAGAACCAATCAGAGCCGTTCAACAACCTTGAAACCAATCAGGTTTCATCACGTTTGTTACACTTGTTTAAATTTAAACACAAGTAATTATATTATTATATATATAAATATATATTAAGCATCTTTGGAAAATTGATTTATGATGCATTTCAAATAATATGATGTTGAAATCCTTGGGAATTCCAGTAGTCTATTAAAATTAATGTATCATGTAATGGACAACAGCCTTTTAAGTAGCATAACCTTTTACAAGTAAAACTGAACAACATATTAATTTTAAGTATGCTTATGGCAATACTTAATAATAGTTGACAAATGTTTATAATACATTATAAGTTGGTACATTGTAAATGTTAAAAATGTTTTTCAAAATATCTTTCTTTTGAAAATATTTAAATTCTAAATATATAAATATTTAAAATATATTGCAGTAGGCCTACACATGGTTATAAAGTACATTTAAACCCACTAAAAGCTGAATCATGTTGCTATGTTCTTAAAGTACACATAAAATATACTTTAAGTAAGAGTAACATAAGTATGTTTTCTGTAAATACACTAATTCACTAAAAGTATGCTTGTGTTTAGCATATTTTTTTAAAAGTGTAATTAAGCATATACTTATAAGTACTTCTAGTATATTTTTTTAGAAATGTATTAAAATGCAATTCAGTATATTTTTAATGCCCTTCAAATAAGCATGTTGTGAATACAAATGTATTATTAACATACTACTTTCATTTCAAGTACATTTTTAATACATTTAATACTACATCTTTTTCACCTGGGTGAGCTATTGAGCAACACCTCTGGAACATGGTGCATCTCCTGCAGAGCTCTAAATGAATCGCAAGATAAGAACGACACTTCCCTACAGGATTGACACAAAATCAGACATGATAAACAGTGCAACTATAAGGCAGAAGAAGAAAGCTCTTCAAGTGTTATCAAAGAATGACATTGGGAGAGTGGAAGATGTAAACTGCTGAAAGGGCGGGGTTGACCTCATTGCTATGGATGATGTTAACAAGATTACTAACTAATAGATAGAGAAGGGGTCTCTGTCTGTGATTTAATCATAGAAATATTGTAGAAAGAGGTATCATGTTGCCATATTCAAATAAAGGGTTTTAAATAAAAATGTTGCCTTATTCAAATAAAGATTTTAAAATGTAGGCTAAGTGTCATATGTTCAGCTAATTGTCAGCCTCTTACAAGAGAGAGATTGCAGAGTTCAAGTGACAAATGATGTTTTATAAACAAAGTTCAGGAGGAGCACGTTCAAATGGTCCATATAATCAGCTCAGAAGGAGGCATATATACAGACAGTCGACTCATCCAGTTACCTTGACAGTTTTCAGCATCCCTCCACCACCCCGACTCCTCTCTCTCGGCTGGTTCCTATTCCCAGGATACGGGGAATAACTCTGGGTTTGGGCTAAATTCCGAGCTCGGAGCCCTTGATCCCCTCAGGCAGCACGCCAAATATGCTTTTATTTTACTCTTTTATTTTATTTGATCACTGGTAAGTGTGAACTCTTGAAAACAACTGCCACAGCTAATCAGACAATACTTACTTACTTATTTTATTATTATTTTTAAAGGTTTATTTTTTGCCATTTTTACCTTTTTATTATGATATGACAGTAAGTAGACAGGAAGCGAAGTGGAAGGGAGAAAAGGGGGGGACGGGATCTATATATCTAAATATTTATTGCATTTATGAAGAAAAGGCTCAGCACCCAAGACAGTAAATTCCCCGGTGTTAAATTGTTACAATCAGTTATGTTTGTATATTCATTGTTTGTGTTTTCCACTAGATCTTGATTGGTTTCCCTTTCTGTCACTCACCATGGATTCGTCCGCTGTGTCTGTTGACACCTCCCCGCCGGAAGTATAAAATGCGATGTCGCATCCGTTTTCGAGAAGGCTGTGTGTGTGTGTGTGTGTGTGTGTGTGTGTGTGTGTGTGTGTGTGTGTGTGTGTGTGTGTGTGTGTGTGTGTGAGCGTGAGAGCGTGTGTGTGTGTGTGAGAGCGTGAGCGTGCCTCTTTGAAACATTTGTAGCCCCAAAGTATGCTATGTTTCGTGAGGTGCCTTCATGCACAAATGCTGCCTTACAAGTCATTGCCTGATAGGGCAGCGAGGCAACAAGTCACTGCCGAGGTTTTCAGATGCAGCCTCTGATGTTGAAGCAGCAGCAGCAGCTCCTTGTCCTGTGTTTTATTAATACTTATAAAACGGTTAGTTCCTGTCCTTTACTCTGATTGGTCAATAGCTGTTTTATTCACGATACAGCACAGCTATGACCGCTTCACCCAACGGTTCTGTGTATCACTACACAACACTTAGCAACCACTCTTAGCAACGTAAACTTTGTTCTCAATTAATGTTGTTCATTGAAGTTTACTGTATTGTTCAGCCGTGACTTATTCACGATACAGCACAGCCTCTCGAACCTTAGTGCTTACTTATATCTGCCCTCATCAGGTATGAAACACATTAATGCAATAAGAGTATGTTTTTGACATGTTAGAGTTACGAGGAATGTAAATGACATTGTTTAAAGTCTTTAATAATTTACATTTATCAGAAGTGTAAAAGTTTGTTTCAAGTTCCCTCTGTGTATCGCGTGTGCTAGTCATGCATTTCATGCTAATGATGCGGTCTGACAAATAGCGTGATAATACAGTTAATCCATGAATATAATGTGTTTTTGATAAATAATGCAACAGTTATGAGTAACGAGTTGTAGTTGACTGTGCTTTAAAAGATGTATTTTTCACAAAATAAGTTTGATAAATGTGTTTGTACTTAAAACGTATAAAAAAGAATCATTTTTGTTGACATATGAACACATTTTCGGTGTTCATTCAAGTGTTAAATACAGCAACATGTTTATGTTGTCATGCAGAATGTTATATATGTGTGTGTTATAAATGAATATATTATGTCTTTAATTGTTGACATAGTAGTCAATGAGAAACTGTATACAGTAATCTTGTTACTTATCTTAAAGTGATGCTGTCACTCATTGGCATATAAAAAAATACATGTAATGTTTTAAATGGTTATAAATAAAATAAAAAAACAACAATACACAGACTCTGATGGTGAAGCAGCAGCAGCTCCGTGTCCTGTGTTTTATTAACTCTTATATCTCCCCTCATCAGGCGGTAAGGGTACTACACGAGTAACACGCTGAAGATGTTGCTTTTGAATATTCTAGTTTAGATTTAAATCCTTAAGAATTTTGTTTTATTTTGTTATTTGATTTGGCAACACTCGTGCTCTCTTCATTATTTCATTTGGGGAGTTTGTATTATTGTTAATTGTAAATATATTTTTGGACACATTTAAAGTCAATTTCTTGTTATATTGGTTGGGGGTTAAAATGATTAAATGTTTGTTCTCTGTTTGAACTTGTGTTCTCCTCTTCACTACCTGCCCACTGTTTGATTTCCACTATTAGGCTATATCCAAAATATGGTTATAGAGTTTTGTGAATATAAACCGACCGACCCCAAATGTACTATAAGTGGTAACTAAATACATTTTTAAATACAGAGATAATATATTAAAAGCACATTTTAGTTCATATTTCATGGTGTCTCAAAATAGCACAGTTGAGTACACTTAGATATTCTTAAGATTATCTTAAGAATTACTAAAGAAGACTTTTTAGTATATTAAGTACAAAATTAGTGCACGAAAATAGAGCACTTTAAGTACATTATAGAAATGTACTTTTTTCACCTGGGAATACACTGAGGAATGCTGCTTTTAAATGAACATTTATTTAAAAGAAAAGTTCTTTGATAAAACAACATTTTCTTAATGGCATAAACACAAGCTTCACTCCCTTGAAACTTTAACTGGAATCTCACTGTCAGGTTTCGCTGAAATGGACCCAAATGCAGTTGGAAATGCAACAAAAGTTTTATTCAGCGATAATGGTATTAGATAGCGAACTTCAATAGAAGAGATCAGAGTCCAAGCAGATCAAATCCCAGGCGAGCGGTATTCAGAAACAGGCGAGGATCATTAAAGATGATAGCCCAGGCAAACTTGGAGAGATCCACAAATATAGATAGTAATCCAGAGCAAAAGTCCAAAAATCCAGATGAACAGACCACTGGTCAAGGAGCACAGGCAGTCCAGACATCAAAGGGAATAACTGGGCAAAAAAAAAAAAAAAAACCCTGAAAAAACACAAAACCAATAACTGATGAACCAAAACAAGACAAAGAGAAAACATGAGATTTAAATAAGGAGAAAATAGTTAAGGAAATAACAGACAGCTGTGAACGCGTGCACAACCGCGCCGATCGCGAGATGCGAACAGCTGATCGTGGCCGGCACGTGCGGACAAAAACAAAAACAAAGGCTCATGCAGGAGAAAGAGACAGATCAAACCTGAGCCCTGACATCTCACTGTTTCTGTCACTGCGACTTCCCGAACAGGCGAACAAGCACACACACACACACACACACACACACAAATGAAATATGTTCAGCCCAATTAGGCTAATGGCTCGATATAGGCTCATTTATTAGTCCTATCTGTTCAAAATACAATTCGGAATATTATCAGCTACTGCGACTTTTTGCAACAAACATTCATTTATAGAAAAACTCATTGCTTCTAAAGCCTACAGATATAAGAACAAAAACGAGTGTCAATTCAGCCTCAACGCAAACTGTTAATGGCCTAGTCTTACTTAGACTTTTTCTTTGCACTGTGCAAAAACAGAAGAGCATCTTCTGTTCCAGGATTCAGGCGATTCCGCCTCGTCTCTATAACGCGGCACTAAATGAACCTCCTTGTTGCAGGAATGCTCAATATTCTCATAGCAAGGCGCAGCAGCCGTGGGAATAAGCGATCTTTTTGTCTCATCTTCCCGTTCTGTGAAGTCCACCTTCTGCTTTTTCGCTCGTCCACTGCTGTCATGTTCAGCTACAACGGGGATACGAGGAATCTGTTAACGCACACCTATCAGTGGTCAAAGTGCTTGGGTATAATGCGAAATAAATAAATAATAAATTAACTAAAGTAGTTAAAGTTCTCTCTCTCTCTCTCTTTTTTTTTTTTTTGGTAGGTTTAGTTACCATGTATACATTTATTTAACATATTTTGTTGTTTTATTAACATTAATGACAAATATAGGCTACGGAAGACCGAATCCATGGATACTGGCACATATCCTGTTTTCACCCAAATGTTTACGTCCACTTAAGCCATAACCGACTGTATTTACGTGATACTCCACACGATGGACATTTTGACAACTATGTGTGCATTTGACCATTCAGGCGCGAGGAGAACTGATCGCGCGCAAGAAAGAGAGAGAGCGCGCTTCTGGTCTGTGTCTTTCAGCGCGATTCCGCCTATCCCGCCTTTACTAATCGATAACGAATTGTGATTGAAAGCATGCAGTTCGCAATGTGTGTGTTGTCATCATTAATTTTGAAGTATTTCCACACCTCTGAGGCTGACAGTGTTTCTGCTGTTGCCGCCGGTGTCTCTGTGCACGGAAAATTCTATGGTTATGTCACGCGAGGTATCGGTCTTTGGTATCGGGGGTATTTTTACGAGTACAAGTACATGAGCTTGGTATCGGTGCATCCCTAACCTCCTGTCTGTCCTCTGGAGTCAACATTTTCAGTGATTTAAATTTGGGACAGAGAAAGGTGGCGACCTTGTGAGTGGGAGTTAGGACCACCTTCTCATCAAGCAGACTGGATGCGCGAGCACGGAGTCTGACTATGTATGATGGATCTCCAAACTTGGGCTCACAGTGTCTCTTAAGTTTGAAAAACCAGAGCAGCACCATGTGAACTGTCGAGTATTTTTCTCCTTCCAGCTCGTTAATGGCTAATTTGAAGAGAGTGAGGAATTCAATCAAGTGCACGAGCTGGTCTTGATGATGCCCTCCATTCGATGCAGCTGGCCTTTGTCATCCAGGAGCTGTCTGATGTCACTGTACTGTTTCAGTACAGATTCCAGCATGTCGACTTCACTGTTCCATCGAGCTTCACATTCTTGAATCACAGTGTGCGCTAAACTTGTAAAAAGCTCCTGTTCTCTTCAGAAATGTCACCAGGCTTTTGCACTTATCTAACATTTCCACCACCTCTTTGTTCTGGTGCATTCCTCTCACTGAACGTGTGTCTCAACACCGTGTTCAGTATGTGTGCGGAGCACGGGACCCAGTGGTAGGTCTGAAGTGCAGCCTTTATGTTCTGGTCACTGACAAACATGATTTTGTCTGCTGATATTCCATAACTGGTTATTTGGTTATGGATATTTTAGATGACTGTCAAATTCCACTGTTGCCAGAATGCGACTCTCCAGACTCCACTTCTCGGTGATGTAGTGACATGTAAGGACTGTATGTGCCCTCTTGATAAATTCGTCTGTCCACATATCTGTGGTAACAGCAATCCCACTGTATTCCACAACTTTCTGGATGACCTCTGACAGTTTTTCTTTATCAGCGGCAGTCTGGTGCTTTGCCCTGTCACAAACAGTTTGGCGATGTGGTATGACAGCATCAGCATCAACTGCACCGTACTGGCTCCGATGTTTATTAGTGTTTGGGCCACTTGGAGGAATCCTTTGCCAGAGACAACATCGAAGGGGTGTAACCTAGATTTAACTTCTATTGGTAATTTTTTGCTGTCCTGACGGACATAAGAACTTAAAGTGTTCATCTGACTCGACTGGTTTAACACACACATGATCTTAATGCAGCAGCAGTGGGCGTGAACAGCTGGTGATGTAAACAGGAAATCATCTGTAGGTTATAGTGTCTCATTTAACAACACTCGCTTCGACCTTCATGGACTTTGAGGACGCAGCCTCTGAACTGAGACACAGTTATAGTGTAACTATCCTGTTGTTGCAATAAAACTAACAGATGAATAAGACTGGATGAATTATGAAATATGACTAGAACAAAAACACTCACTGTTTATCCTGTTTCACGTCAGAGATGTAAATATTGTCCAGACTGAACGTCTACATGTGATGTGGAGATAAGAAAATGAGTGATGAGGATGTGTTTATGTGCAAAAGTGTTCAAAGAAACTGTAAACAGCAGGAGTCAGAAATGAAACAAAATAAGAATTTTCACAAAGAGACAAATTCTAAAAAATGTAACAGTTTTAATGTCTGCATTCCAGCCAATCACAATCAAGTATTTAGAGGAAATAAGACTGAAACAGCAGCAGCAGAAGATGATGTTATTATTTCAGTGGGATAATGAGAGTCCAACAACCTTCCATCAACTGTCTAGCTACCCATATTCTTTAAAATATCTTCTTTTGTGTTCAACAGAAATAATGAATTCATACAGATTTGGAAGCACTTGAGGGTGAGTAATTGATGACAATATTTTCATTTTTGGGTGAACAATCCCTTTAATGCAGGCTGAGTCTTGATCTCATCTCTGTTGTGAATGTCTCCTCACCACCACTAGGGGTCTCTGCGCTCAGAAGAAATATGAGAGCAAAAAAAGTTTTTCTGCCTTTCTATATGCAAATAAGGGGAAAGAGTTGGACTAATACACAAATATAGGGGAAGTGAATATGATATAGGGGTTTTCAGAGTAATAAACAAATGATGTGATGATGAATGAGGGATGAGAGCAGATATAATGATCACACTGTTTAAAGCTGCAGACAGAAACATCAGACTCAGGACAGAAACACACGACCTCTAAAGTAAGAACAACTCACATGTTCATTCTTCAAACACAACTAGACTTTGAGATGTTAATATTGTCTGAATGATTATGAATTTTGTTATTTTTTTTTTTTTTAAATTACATGATCATGTTTTATTTTAAGATGAATATGGGATTATCTGAGTTTTTCAATGTGTTTCTTCCTCAGAAATGGAGCAAACTCTATATTTCATTCTTCTTCTCATTGGTGAGTGTGTTTGTTGTTTTATTTATGGTTTATAGTTTCATCAGGTTTGACTCTGTTATGAAAAGCATTAAATCAAACCCTCACTTTCACAGCTCTCTGCTCCGTATCTGAATGTGTTCAGCGTCAGTATCACTTTATAAACGTGATGAAGAACTGGACTGAAGCTCAGAGATACTGCAGAGAGAATTACACAGATCTGGCCACCGTTGACAACATGAACGACATGAACGAGCTGAAGAAGAGTGTGAAAGATGGTGTTCAGTATGTCTGGATTGGACTGCAGAGGACGGGTGTTGATAAATGGCAGTGGTCTTCAGGTGATCCTGTGCTCTATCTGAACTGGGGATCTGGACAACCTGATGGCGGAGATGAGTGTGTTATGATGAGAAATGGACAATGGCATGATGGGTCATGCAGTAACAGCCGGACTTTCATCTGCAGTTCATCTAACAACAGTAAGTTCAGTTTCCTACAATGACAACAAACATTATTTGTAGAAAGATACTCTGTATACTGTACAACATTTTAATGCAATATTAAATTCTGATACTTTTTAATCTGGTCATAAATATATATTTGTCCACTTTCAACTTCTGTGTAGAAAATAAACCGATATTGAGCGAATGTTGATCTTTTGTTGTTGATAACTGTGGGAATCTGAGATTAGAGATCATAGAGAATTATATGTTCAGCAAACTTTATACTGTAAATGATAAATTCAAAAAATATCAAACCATTGTTTTGACCAACATAAATTATAATAAATTGTAATAAATTAATGAATGCATAAAATTTTAAAATATAATAGACATAAAAGAACTTGCTCCATCTTGATATTTATGAACAAAATAGAATTATTGTGTTACTGTAAAAATTATGTGTGATCGACTTAAACAAAACATATGATAACAATATTACACATGATATTTGAGTAGTTTTTATAGCTTGATTTCTGTAATGGAATCTAGATGAATAAATCATGTAAAATCTCCTAAATTATTTAGTCTATGATACAATGATTATAATATTTTTAGTGAAATGTGCTTCTTTATTTTAATTTGACTCTCAGTTTTGATTTTGAGTGAATATAAACTGTTTGTATTTGACTTTGAGTCGTGTTGTTCAATTAAAAGACTGTATTCTGCACAGAACAAGTAGAAACAAACTTGTTACTGTACTTACATTAGCAAAGATGATCATTGATCAAAACAACAAGCTTCATAGTATTAGTACATGCAGTTATTCACAACTGAACCATAATCTCTACTCTTCTGAACAATAATGATCAAAACTTCAATAACAGAAACTCTTTCAAACGTCAAACATAACTGAACATTAAACATTAACAGCACACACACACACACACACACACACACACACACACACACACAAACACACACACACACAAACACACAAACACACACACACAAACAAATACACACACACACACACACACAACACACACACACACACACACACACACACACACAAATACACACACACACACACACACACACACAAATACACACACACACACATAAACACACACACACAAATACACACAACACACACAAACACACACACACGCACACACACACACGCACACACACACACACAAACACACACACACACAAATACACACACACACACACACAAATACACACACACACACACACAAAAATACACACACACATACACACACACACACACACACATTTACAGACTAATTTAAATGTGTAATTTATTTGCATTAGCATATATTAATATAAACATTTATTTAAATATATATATTTTTTTACATTTAAAGTAATTTGCATTAGCATATTTAAAAAGTATGATTTAATACATTTAAATATGTTAATGAGAGTGAATTTAAATGTATAATTATAAAAACTTTGAAGACAAACTTTAATTTGGCTTGAAAAAGCCTCGCCAGAAAGTTTGAAATAGTTTGAAAATCTTGAAGTTTGAAGCTTTTCAGTTTGAAATAGTTTAAGTTTTAGTTTGAATGGATGAATCGATACAGACAGACAGACAGACAGGGTTAGGGTGCTCAGGGTGGTTGCTAGGGTGTTGTTATGTGGTTGCTAGGGTACTCTGAGTGGTTGTGAGGGTTTTGCTATGTGGTTGCTAAGGCACTTGGGTGGTTGCTATGGTTTTTCCTATGTGGTTGCTAAGGTACTTGGGGTGGTTGCTATGGTTTTGCTATGCGGTTGCTAAGGTACTTGGGTTTGTTGCTAAGGTGTTACTATGTGGTTGCTAGGGTACTTGGGGTGGTTGCTATGGTTTTGCTATGTGGTTGCTAGGGTACTTGGGGTGGTTGCTATGGTTTTGCTATGTGGTTTGTAAGGTACTTGGGGTGGTTGCTATGGTTTTTCTATGCGGTTGCTAAGGTATTTGGGGTGGTTGCTATGGTTTTGCTATACGGTTGCTAAGGTACTTGGGGTGGTTGCTATGGTTTTGCTATGTGGTTGCTAAGGTACTTGGGGTGGTTGCTATGGTTTTGCTATGTGGTTGCTAGGGTACTTGGGGTGGTTGCTATGGTTTTGCTATGTGGTTGCTAGGGTACTTGGGATGGTTGCTAAGGTGGTGCTATGTGGTTGCTAGGGTAGTCTGGGTGATTGCTAGGGTGTTGCTATGCAGTTGCTAAGGTACACTGAGTGGTTACTAAGGTGTTGCTATGTGGTTGCTAAGGAATTCAGGGTGGTTGCTATGCTGTCACTATGCAGTTGCAAGGGTATTCTGGGTAGTTGCTAGGGTTGTTGGTAAGCTGTTGCTAGAGTACTCAGGGTGTACTCCTGAATATTTAATATATCATCAGCTGTAGAAACAGTCTTTGAATGACACGTGTTTCTGATGTTTCCACTGCTGCTCTTATTCACATCCAAACCATAAAGCAGCATAAGAATAATGAACAAACTGATTCATGAATCTGTTTCCATTTGTTTTTCTTAAAGTGAACACAGGACTCGTCTTTGTCCATCAGATGAAGAATTGGAGAGACGCTCAGAGTTACTGCAGACAGAATCACACTGATCTGGTCAGTGTGAGGAACCAGAATGAGAATCAACAGCTTCAGAAGTTCATCAATGATAGTCTCATATCTGGTGATGTCTGGATCGGTCTGTTCAGAGACTCATGGCAGTGGTCAGATCAGAGTAACTCCTCATTCAGATACTGGATGTCTGGTGAACCTAATAATGCTGGAGGAAATCAAATCTGTGTAGAGATTTATCCGAACGCTCAGGGACAATGGAATGACATCCCTTGCAGCGAACAACATCCTTTTGTGTGTCATGAAGGTGAGCAGATCCTCACAAAACACACACAATCCATCCATCACCTCCAGATATCTTAAAGTTCACACTACATGTCTGACATGACAAATTCCTCCACAGTGTTTGTTCTGCATGTTGTTTTTGATCAGTCTCTCTCTAGTTTCTGCTTGTGGTTTGTTTTGTGTCCAGATAAACTGATTCTGATCAAAGAGAATCTGACGTGGCCTGAAGCTCTGAGATACTGCAGACAGAATCATGTGGATCTGGTCTCGGTTCATTCAGAAGAGATTCAGCGTCGTGTGATGAATGTGGTTAAACAGGCGTCTACTGAGTTGGTGTGGTTGGGTTTACACAACTACTGCAGCATGAACATGTGGCTCTGGTTGAGCGGAGAGATCGTGTGCTATCAGAACTGGGCTCCAGGGAACGGAACGACACCGGAAGACTGCCGCCTCGAGAAGAGAAAAGGAGCAGTTCAGTCTGGAGGAGATCAGCGCTGGATCAGCCTTCCTGAAACTCACAAACTCAACTTCATCTGCAGCAGAAATGATGAGTGAAAAGACACGTGAATGTTTGTGTGTGAACTTACATTCACTGTTTTTATTCTCCATTATTTTTCTTATTTACTTGTTTGATTTGTTCTTTAATAATTTCTGAGTGAATCTACTAATTGTGTTTTAAAAGTGTCTGTTTTATTTCTGTATGTTAATGATCATGACATAATGTGATCTTATCAAAGTTTTCTAACATTAATGTTTAATATTCTTTAGATGTCTAAAATAGTAACACAATATATGTCTGATTTAAGAATCTCTTTGTATATCTGGTGTGTTTATGTGTCTGTATGTTTTCACTAATATTATCTATATCAATAAAACTTTGAGCAGCAGATGTTAAGAATAATATTATTTGTGTCTCAGCAGAATGAAATCTGGTTTATTGGAAAGGCAGAAGTGAAGTGATGTCACAATGAACTGTCAATTAAATCTAACAAATATGTAAAATTTATATTTGATTGTTGATGTGTTTGGATGATATTTAGGATATGTTGTCACTTACAAAAAATCAAAATTTCAGCTTCCTGGAATAAATTAAATGTGTGAATCTTTGGAAAGAAAGATTTGATTCATGATTCAAGAGCGATTTTTGCAAATTCAGAATGATTCGATTCAAGATGATTCACAATGAGATTCAATTAAATTTAAACACCTTTGATAATAAGACTCACACAAACTTCAAGAATCAACTTGTGAATCAACAATGATGACATTCTTCATGCCGCAATGCATTCTGGGAGCCATGGATGAGTTATTAAATGATGCACCCAGAATGCATTGCAGCATGAAGCATGTCACTGTTATTGAGATTCATTCACTGATTCTTGATGTCTGTGTGTGTCTTAATGTCAAAGCAGCTTAAATTTTTAGTGCACAGTGTTTTTTGTTGTTGTTTTTGTTTGTTTTAATCTTTGATATCTGATTAAAAAACTGTTGGGTCTAATACTGTAGAATCAAAGAGTTGCTATAAGAAATAATGTGAAATTAATACCATAGATTAGACTGGGAGAAATCAGACAATCAGACTCTACATGATGACAGTATCTTTATCATCAACAAATAGCTAACATCATCTGATCACATTGTCTTTTGCTGTACTTGCAATAACACACAGTTGCAGCAGCCAAAGAGAAACTAGTAATCTTTGTGCGTCGCTTATAATAAACAAATCCAACGTACATATCTGCACCGGGCACAGTTTTGACATGACAGCATACCCGGATAAAAAAGTCACCGCTCGCTAGTACTAGTTGCTTTCAGTTAAAACAGTTCAAACATGCATTTTAGTCTAGGACTAGCTTAATCCTTGTCTGTGAAACCGGGGGTAAAAGTCACCATTATGACTTAAAAGTTTAAATTATGTGCTAGATCGTAAAAAACCCCGGAGCCGTGTGGAGTGCGTTTATGATGGATGGATGTGGATGGAAGCACTTTCTTCAGCTCATACTCATTGGTATCGTTCACCGCCATTATAAAGCTCGGATGCGTCAGGATATTTATTAATATTTCTCCGACTGTGTTCATCAGAAAGAAGAAAGTCATATACACCTAGGATGGCTTGAGAGTAAATCTTGAGCTAATTTTCATTTAAAAAGTGAACTAATCCTTTAAGTCTTATGCTGCGTTCACGCCATCTCGTAATTACCTTAGTCTCGAGAGGACAACACATGCCGTTTTACTCGGAGCTGTTCATGTCGTTGAACTGGGAATTTTGCCTTTCTGTGGCAACACTATCGAAGCCTAAATGAATCCGCAGCAGTCAGGAGGTACAGCAGGAGCTCTCCAAAAAAAATCACAGCTCACATGTAATTACAAGCTCTACGAGGACATGAACGCTTTTTACAAGTTGAAATCTCATAATTACGGTAATTACGACATTACGATTTAAGAGAAGATATTGTTGAATAAAGTTGTTATTTTTGTTTTGTTTTTTGGCGCACAAAAAGTATTCTCGTCTCTTCATAACATTAAGGTTGAACCACTGCAGTCACATGACTGTTTTAACGATGTCTTTAGCACCTTTCTGGACCTTGAAAGTAGTAATTAAATTGCTGTTTATGAACGAGTCATATAAGTCTCGGATTCAATCAAAAATATCTTAATTTGTGTTCTGAAGATGAACGAAGGTCTTTCGGGTGTGGAATGACATGAGGGTGAGTAATTAATGACAGAAATTTCATTTCTGGGTGAACTAACCCTTTAAAGCATTAGTATAATTTGCCAATGGAGAGTCTTTCAGTGTTTATGAATGCATTTTAAAAGACTAAAATATCAGACATTAACATACTAACATGAATGAGGATTATAAGTAATAAGGATGTTCAAAAGAACCTTTAAAAAATCTTGTTTAAAACCCAATCACCAAGTTTTTAGAAATGCAATATTTGCATTTATGTCATTTTTTTCAAAGGTTTTGATTCACACAATGACTCAGAACCACTAAATAAAAAGTAAATAGTGTATTGCATAGATCCAAACTCTTTCATATGTTATAAAAGAGTCTTATTTTGAAATTTATTTTTTTAAAGTCTCATGGTCACTGATGGTGTTTTTCCCCCATGTTGCTTGTTAGTTTAGTTATGTCGTATAAATATCCTCCTGTGACAGTTAATTTTTAGGGGCCAGGCTGCAAAATTGCATATGGATTTGGAAAGCCAGACTATATATTAGCAATGGTTTCAAAATTGCAGACAGTCACATTATTTTCATGACCTTTATCAGCTTTATATTTAATGTTAAATATAAATCAATATTTTTTTTACATTTGCTTTTGAGTGTACAGGTGCTGGTCATATAATTAGAATATCATCAAAAAGTTGATTTGTTTCACTAATTCCATTCAAAAAGTGAAACTTGTATATTATATTCATTCATTACACACAGGCTGATATATTTCAAATGTTTATTTCTTTTAATCTTGATGATTATAACTGACAACTAAGGAAAATCGCAAATTCAGTATCTCAGAAAATTAGAATATTACTTAAGACCAAAACAAAGAAAGGATTTTTAGAAATCTTGGCCAACTGGAAAGTATGAACATGAAAAGTATGAGCATGTACAGCACTCAATACTTAGTTGGGGCTCCTTTTGCCTGAATTACTGCAGCAATGCAGCGTGGCATGGAGTCGATCAGTCTGTGGCACTGCTCAGGTGTTATAAGAGCCCAGGTTGCTCTGATAGTGGCCTTCAGCTCATCTGCATTGTTGGGTCTGGCATATCGCATCTTCCTCTTCACAATACCCCATAGATTTTCTATGGGGTTAAGGTCAGGCGACTTTGCTGGCCAATTAAGAACAGGGATACCATGGTCCTTAAACCAGGTACTGGTAGCTTTGGCACTGTGTGCAGGTGCCAAGTCCTGTTGAAAAATGAAATCTGCATCTCCATAAAGTTGGTCAGCAGCAGGAAGCATGAAGTGCTCTAAAACTTCCTGGTATACGGCTGCGTTGACCTTGGACCTCAGAAAACACAGTGGACCAACACCAGCAGATGACATGGCACCAAACCATCACTGACTGGAAACTTTACACTGGACCTCAAGCAACATGGATTGTGTGCCTCTCCTCTCTTCCTCCAGACTCTGGGACCCTGATTTCCAAAGGAAATGCAAAATTCACTTTCATCAGAGAACATAACTTTGGACCACTCAGCAGCAGTCCAGTCCTTTTTGTCTTTAGCCCAGGCGAGACGCTTCTGACGCTGTCTGTTGTTCAAGAGTGGCTTGACACAAGGAATGCGACAGCTGAAACCCATGTCTTGCATGCGTCTGTGCGTAGTGGTTCTTGAAGCACTGACTCCAGCTGCAGTCCACTCTTTGTGAATCTCCCCCACATTTTTGAATGGGTTTTGTTTCACAATCCTCTCCAGGGTGCGGTTATCCCTATTGCTTGTACACTTTTTTCTACCACATCTTTTCCTTCCCTTCACCTCTCTATTAATGTGCTTGGAGACAGAGCTCTGTGAACAGCCAGCCTCTTTGCAATGACCTTTTGTGTCTTGCCCTCCTTGTGCAAGGTGTCAATGGTCGTCTTTTGGACAACTGTCAAGTCAGCAGTCTTCCCCATGATTGTGTAGCCTACAGAACTAGACTGAGAGACCATTTAAAGGCCTTTGCAGGTGTTTTGAGTTAATTAGCTGATTAGAGTGTGGCACCAGGTGTCTTCAATATTGAACCTTTTCACAATATTCTAATTTTCTGAGATACTGAATTTGGGATTTTCCTTAGTTGTCAGTTATAATCATCAAAATTAAAAGAAATAAACATTTGAAATATATCAGTCTGTGTGTAATGAATGAATATAATATTCAAGTTTCACTTTTTGAATGGAATTAGTGAAATAAATCAACTTTTTGATGATATTCTAATTATATGACCAGCACCTGTACAGTGAGGTAGAAATACTGGCACAGATTATCAGTGAATTTACCGTGTCCTTACCATCATAGCAAATTAACTGAAATATCCCAAAACTCCTGCCATCGTCCATGGTGCCACAGTTTTCAGTCCCTCTATAGTTGTCCAGCTGGTCATCTCTCCCCTGTAGAAAGTGCGGTCAGACAGAGACCAGTGCCAGTCTGGAGCGGCGTCTTTCTTCAGTCCTATCTAAGTGTTTGTTCCCACAATCCCGTTCACGACGGCTGAAGTCTGCCTCGTCTTCAACAGCAACAAAATGATAGTGGTGTTTTCTGCAGTAGCTTTGGGCTTCATATGTTTTAGCCTCATTAAGAAAGACGAATTGTATGGAGATCCCAGATGAGACACACACACCTGTGAAAGAGCAGGGTTGTCTTTCCAGTCTTTCCATGAGGAACGTTCCAACAAAAATATGTTCTAAGATTGTTTGGCTGTTGTTCCCAAAATGTTATTTCGGAATGTTCTCAGAATGCCCAAAACATCAAGGTTATTAAATGTATTAAAAACCTTTTTTCTTGGTTATAGAGTACCTCAGGGATGACATGTTTTTGTAGGCAAAACCTGGAAGCGAGTTAGCATTTCAGGACTTCTGGTTCCATCGCCTTAAAGTCTATGCGTTTTTTGAATGGGTTTTTGCTAAATCACCTGAAATAAGGTCTGTGGTTAACAAAGCCTCTAAATATTTTCACGTTTTGATCTATGACATAAAACACACCAGTTATAACCCGCTTGTGATTTTTTAAACCTTTATTGTGTCTTAAAGACGGCGGTTGCTAAAAAGGGACTACTTCCTTTGGCGGGGACTTTAGACGTCATCATGACAAACAGGACATTTGGACAGCATTTCTCATGAAAAAGTGGATAAGTATTCATACACAGCGCAGATCATAATCAGCGAGCATGTTTTTAAATAAAGTTGTTTTTTAATAAAGTTTGAGGAAGCTTGGTGGTGGTGACGTTGATCCGCAACCGTGATGTGCTGTAGTCCGTTTATAGCCTACTGTTAGCTTTTTATATCTGACCACTTTATTTAGGCTTCAAAATGTATAAATGTTTTGTTAACTTGTAAAGATTATCTTGATAGACAAAACATGTAAGTGTCATAACCCTTTGTTAAACACAGAGCTTATTTTTTGCGATTTTCCAAAAGTCTATAGGAAAAATGCATAGGCTTTCGATCGAGGGAACCCGTGCGCCGCTAACTTCCGGGTTCGCCTACAAAAACACGTCATCCCTGAGGTACTCTATTCGAACCAGATAACTTTGAGCGAACGTCCTATTAACGTTACTGGAAGAACGTTTGTTCATAACTTTGGGAGAACCTTGCCTGAACGTTCTGAGAACATTCCCTCCCATTACTCAGTAATACTGAAAAGTACAGAATTTTACCTCAATGAATAAGCATTACAATGCAATTTTCTGAAAAAGGTCACTGAAAAAACAAAATGCAGAAGTGAATAGTGCATTTTTTAAACAAATGTAAGCATGCAAATGCCTGAACCAAACAAAGAAACAGTTGAGTTTAAATGTCACATCTTCATCTTCAAGTGGAGGGTCACTTCTTTGAGCACGACTTGCATTTTCTGCAACTGAGGGCTTGCAATTCAGACACTGTAGTATTTAATAGTATTTTAAGGCTGCTTTATCACAGGATCTGTGAAAAGAAAAACAGAATTTATATCAAATTAACCAATGAATGACAGTTTTGCATCCATGATTGAATATACAGTATGTATTATAATTTGCATTGATATTCATTAGAATTTTGTTGACTTCTCAACTTACCTTTGACTATATCCTGATCAAGCTTGACATATGAGTGTCCATTTTTATCCTCTTCACAGCCTCAGCAGTTTCATTAAGCATCCCTCTTTACAATTTAATCTTTGTACTTATCTGTAATTAGAAATGTATATTAGAAAATAAACAGAAAGACAAAATTGTCAAGCTTGAACAAATATAAACAAATCAATGAACACTACCATAGTTGGCTGGTCAGCTCAAACAAAGTAATTGTATGTTCATAACATGTTTTATCAAAGTTCATTTACCTCATTATGAAGCCAAATTGTTCAGGAAATCAGAAATAAATACACAACTTAAATTTGCAAATAAAAAGAAAGTTAAATGTAATGTTGTATCTGTTTTTTAACATTTAATTATTTTTTTCTGCCAAAGCATTGGACAATGTTTTATAGTTGTTATAAGACAGACAAATGTCACCACATACATTTTAAACAGATTTATCAAGTCTTTAGAAATAGAGGTCTGCGCGGGACTGTTTTTTTCATCCCACTCCCGCCTAAAATTCACTCTGTGTTCACCCGCTATCCGCATATGGTGATTTTCTTCCCGACCCGACGGGTCCCGCTAAATTTATATTGTTTTCAGAATCTCGCATTTAAACATTTAAAAAGAAAGAGAGTGATTGTGGATAACAAATATAAAACGTTGCATAGCATATACAAGATTTTTATTTGTTATTTGTCTTATGATGCTGTCAACACCCTAAAAATGTCAGAGAAAAAATGCCACAAAGAATAATAGGCTAAATATCACAGAGAAAAAAAATAGGCTAAATTAAATAGCCTACAACATGTCCCTCAAACTATAGGCTAAGCCAAAAATACATAACGAAAACTGTTGGCTTACTAGTTGTCACGGTTCATGGATTCACTTACTCACCCTCGTGTGTTGTGTGTGTGTGTTTGGGTGTGAGTGAATGATTGTGTGGGCGTCACCCGTTATGGTCTGATTGCGATCTGTTGCCAGCCGTGTCTTGTTAGTGGTTGTTATATATTGTGCGTGTCTTTATGTGGTCTTTGTCAGTTCGTTGCAGGCTGTTCCCGGTGTCGTGTTCTCTGTGTGTTGCTTCCTGGTTTTTGGATTCTGGACTTTCGTCATGTGCCCTGTTTTCTGGGTTGGATTATCCTTGTTCTCTGATACCCGCTGTAGCCCTGCGCCACTCGGTGCCACGCCACTCTGCACGCCACCGTTCTGCACGCCACAGCCTCTGCCTCGTCTGACCCTTGGAGTGAAGTTATTGTACAGCGTTTTCCTGTCAATAAATATTGTTATTCTTGCACTTGGATCCTCTGTCTGTGTTCATTCCCTGACAGAACGAACTGACCCAATTATGGATCCAGCAAGGTCGTCGGATCTTCAGGAGTATTTGAGCAGGAGTGCTCAACGGATGGATCATCAGGACGAGCAAGTGGTGGCCACAGCTCGCGCCGTTCAGGCGTTGGTGGGCGCAGGTGGCTGAGTTATCTACCCAGGTTCAACATCTCTCATCTCCCACTGCGCCAGCTCCACCGTCTGTTCCCCACCCATCCGCCAACATCAGCAGTCTACAAGAGCCGCGTATTCCTGCACCAGAGAGGTATGCTGGAGAACCAGATATTTGTAGAACCTTTCTAACGAAGTGCTCTATTTATTTCTCTTTGCAACCTAACACGTTTTCCTCTGAGGAATCTAAAGTCGCGTTGGTCATGACGCTACTGACGGGACGCGCGGCATTGTGGGGAACAGCGGTGTGGGAGAACAAACATCCGTGCTGCTCCTCGTTCCACACCCTGTCGCAGAAGATGAGACGGGACGGGAGGCAGCGCACAAACTCGCGGACCTGCGGCAGGGAATCCAACCAGTGTCTGATTACGCCATCAAATTCCGCACCCTGGCAGCAGAATGCAAGTGGAACGACGAGGCGCAGTGGGATATGTTCCTGCATGGGTTGGCCGACCGTGTTCAGCAGGAGATTTACCAGCTGGATCTACCCACCAGTCTCGACGGTCTCATTGAGCTCGCGATCTGGCCACGCGTCTGCACATACCCATCCACCCCCTGGAACATGCCATAACTGTCATCGCCCTTAACGGACAGAAGCTACCTACCATCACACACGCCACGGAGCCCTTAACCGTCATCACTTCCAGTAATCATACTGAACAGTTTGCCATTTTTCATTTCAGATCTACTACTCATCCGGTCGTCTTGGGTCATCCGTGGCTTCTCAACACAAGCCCAGGATCGAGTGGGGTCAGGGGTCCGTGGCAGAGTGGAGCAACCAGTGTCATGCGTCTTGTTTGTTGTCTGCCTGTTCTTCTGTGTCTCGTTCTGTGTTACAGGAGTCGTCGGTGAATCTGTCAAACGTGCCAGAGGAGTACCTTGACCTGAAGGAAGTGTTCAGTAAGTCCCGGGCTGCTTCTCTTCCTCCGCATCGTCCCTACGACTGTGCCATAGACTTAGTACCAGGGTCTTCTCCGCCTAAAGGCAAGTTATATTCACTTTCTAATCCTGAAAGGGAGGTCATGGAGAAATACATTTCTGATTCTCTGGCAGCTGGGATCATCCGCCCTTCCTCGTCTCCCGCGGGGGCAAGTTTTTTTTTCGTGGGTAGGAGGACGGGTCGCTGCAGCCGTGCATTGACTACAGAGGACTGAACAACATCACGGTAAAGAATACTTATCCTTTGCCGTTGATGTCTTCTGCCTTTGAACGGCTGCAGGGCGCGTCTCTTTTCACGAAATTGGACCTGCGCAACGCTTATCATTTGGTTCGCATTAGGGAGGGGGATGAGTGGAAGACGGCATTTAACACCCCTAGAGGGCACTTTGAATACTTGGTTATGCCTTTCGGCCTTTCCAACTCGCCCGCCGTGTTCCAAGCACTCGTGAATGACGTGTTGAGAGACATGATCGATCAGTTCATTTATGTCTACCTGGACGACATATTGATATTTTCTTCTTCTCTCCAGGAACATGTGCAACACGTCAGAACGAGTGCTCCAGAGGCTGCTAGAGAATGGGCTTTTTGTCAAGGCGTAGAAGTGCGTTTTTCATGCACAGTCAGTTCCATTTTTAGGGTATATCGTATCGTCTGAGGGGGTGCGCATGGATCCTGACAAGGTTAAGGCTGTGGTGGATTGGCCAATCCCAGATTCCCGTAAGGCCCTGCAGAGGTTTTTGGGATTCGCCAATTTTTACCGGCGTTTTATTCGCAATTTCAGCCAACTAGCCGCTCCTCTGACCGCCTTAACCTCCACCGCAACGGCGTTCAGGTGGTCTAATGCAGCTGAGGCTGCATTTTCCAATCTGAAAAGCCGCTTTGTTTCGGCTCCCATTCTTGTCGCCCCTGATCCTTCACGTCGGTTTGTGGTGGAGGTTGATGCTTCAGAGGTGGGGGTAGGGGCAGTTCTATCCCAGCGCGCCACCACGGACGATAAGATGCACCCTTGCGCGTTTTTTTCTCATCGCTTATCCGCCGCCAAACGGAATTACGACATTGGTAACAGGGAGCTGCTGGCGGTCAAATTAGCTTTGGAAGAGCGGCGTCACTGGTTGGAGGGGTCGGGGGTACCTTTCATCGTCTGGACTGATCATAAGAATTTAGAATACATCAGATCCGCTAAACGACTAAACTCTAGGCAGGCTCGGTGGGCTCTGTTTTTCGGTCGTTTCGATTTTTCTCTATCATATCGTCCCGGGTCTAAAAACATCAAGCCCGATGCTTTATCTCGTGTTTTTGATCGTTCCGAGCGCCCGTCCACTCCCGAGTGTATTTTACCTGAGAGACTCATTGTCTCCTCACTCACATGGGAGGTCGAGTCGAAGGTCCACACGGCCTTAGAAGGGGTAACGCCTCCGCCCGGGTGCCCGCCGAGTCGATTATTTGTGCCAGAGAGGTTACGTTCAGACGTTATCCGATGGGGCCATGATTCCAATCTGCCTTGTCATCCAGGGGTTAGTCGTACCATGTTTTTGGTTAAGCAACGATTCTGGTGGCCCTGCATGGCTCGCGACGTTCGCAATTTTGTTTTGGCTTGCTCTGTCTGCCCTCGTGGTAAGATTTCTAATCGTTCCCCAGATGGGCTTCTTCAACCGCTGTCTGTCCCTTCAAGACCCTGGTCCCACATAGCGCTAGATTTCTTAACAGGCCTCCCTCCTTCACAGGGCAATACGGTGATTTTGACCGTAGTGGACCGGTTCTCGAAGGCGGCACATTTCATCCCCTTGCCCCAAATTACCCTCTGCCAAGGAGACAGCGGTTACTGTCATTAATCACGTCTTTCGTATTCATGGCCTCCCGGTAGACGTGGTTTCTGACAGGGGATCCCAATTTACCTCCAGATTCTGGAAGGAGTTTTGCAGATTACTGGGAGCGACTGTTAGTTAGTCGTCTGGGTTCCATCCCCAGAGTAACGGGCAAGCTGAGAGAGCCAACCAGGATTTGGGGAGAACGTTGCAATGTCGGGTAGCTCAGAATCCTTCCTCCTGGAGTCAGCAGCTTCCTTGGGTGGAGTACGCGCACAACTCGTTACCAGTGTCGGCTACGGGCCTGTCGCCTTTCCAGTGTAGTCTAGGTTACCAGCCACCTATCTTTCCTAGTCTGGAATCCGAAGTCGCGGTCCCCTCCGCTCACGCCTTCGTCCAGAGGTGTCGTCACACGTGGAGAAGAGCCCGAGAGACTCTTATTCAGGTGGGAGCGCGCACCAAGGCCCAGGCCGATCGCCACCGGCTGAAGCCTCCCGTATACGTCGTCGGACAAAAAGTGTGGCTTTCTTCCAGGAACATTCCGCTCCGCTCCGTATGTAATAAGTTGGCACCTAAATTCATTGGCCCGTTCACTGTCACCAAGATTCTTAGTCCGGTGACAGTCCGCCTCAAATTCCCCCCCAGCGTACCGTAGAATTCACCCCGTATTCCACGTATCTAAAATCAAACCTGTTTTTCATGCTAACATTAATCCGCCGGTTCCGGTCCCCCCCCCCCGCCGCGTCTCGTAGATGGGGAACCCGTTTATCGGTTCGTCGTATTTTGGACGCTAGGCGAAGGGGACGCGGATTCCAGTACTTGGTGGACTGGGAGGGTTACGGTCCGGAGGAGAGGAGTTGGGTTCCTGCAGGGACATCCTGGATCACTCTCTTATTGATGATTACTATCAACAGGTAGGCTCTCCTGGGAGCGCCAGGAGGCGCTCGTAGGAGAGGGGGGTACTGTCACGGTTCATGGATTCACTACTCACCCTCGTGTGTTGTGTGTGTGTGTGTTTGGGTGTGAGTGAATGATTGTGTGGGCGTCACCCGTTATGGTCTGATTGCGATCTGTTGCCAGCCGTGTCTTGTTAGTGGTTGTTATATATTGTGCGTGTCTTTATGTGGTCTTTGTCAGTTCGTTGCAGGCTGTTCCCGGTGTCGTGTTCTCTGTGTGTTGCTTCCTGGTTTTTTGGATTCTGGACTTTCGTCGTGTGCCCTGTTTTCTGGGTTGGATTATCCTTGTTCTCTGATACCGCTGTAGCCCTGCGCCACTCGGTGCCACGCCACTCTGCACGCCCACCGTTCTGCACGCCACAGCCTCTGCCTCGTCTGACCCTTGGAGTGAAGTTATTGTACAGCGTTTTCCTGTCAATAAATATTGTTATTCTTGCACTTGGATCCTCTGTCTGTGTTCATTCCCTGACACTAGTATACTGCAAAATGAAACATCCACGCAAGAACAGAATGACGCTGACTGACGACCGTTTCAGAACGTCTCTCCTCCAAAATCCGATCACAAAGGTTGAATGTTCTCTGAAGGAGCACTCACGCAGACCTCTAATGCAAAGAACATATCTTGCCAGGTTTCTCAGGACAGGGAACTGTGTGAACGCCACCACTGCACAAAGTTTTGTTCACTTTAAGTTCAAGCACAGATGCGCTGATGTCAAAGCATCGACTGGGTTATTGTCAGACCGCCCGCTCCCGCCTAAAGTACACTATAGTTACCGAACGCAATCCGCCTTTCATTCAAAATTTAATCCCGCGGACCTCTATTTAGAAAGGGTCTTTGACTGTACCAGTGCTTAAAGGTGCAGTAAGTGGTATTTGAACTACGCTGTTGGACACTGTTGATATTTGAAATCAACCCAAACAAACCCACCCCTCTCTTCATTGCTCCACCTCCGAAAACTCACACTCCAATTCTAACCACCCTGCTCTGAGTCGGACTCGAACCGCTGCTGGCAGGTGAGGCGAATGCACTACCAATGACGCTAACACCTCATTCTCTAGTGGTCGTCAGTGCGGAGTGGTTTACCTGCACAACTCTCACTATCTGTTTGTTGTTGGACTCGGCCCCACTAACTTCCAAATAGTGGATTTGAAATATCACTAAGTCCCCCTTTAAGTTGCAGATATCTAGTGTCAGTATCATGTTACCGCGGTTAACGTCCGTATTCCACGTGTTATCTACTAGCAAATGCATAGCAGCCCTAGGAAAAAACTAAATATTGAGCTTTGTATTTATGCAAACAGCAACTAAAAACTTACCAGTAACTTCTGCGGGCAGCATCTTCATCTGTTCGCGTCTGATTGACCAAATTGAATGTAGCTGCACTGAAAAAGACGCGCTGTTACACGCTGTCAAAATATGACCGGCACAGACAAGTAAAGTTAAAGGTGCTTTATGTAAGTGTAAGGCAGTGTATTGTGTTGTCCACAAGATGTCGCTATACCACTGTTGTGTTAAGGCAGATTCAAGTGCCTTTAGCATGGTTTGAGCCTCTTGATGTACCGTAGTGTTGATACTTTTCTTCAGTTCATGTTATCAACGCTATAGGTAAGCCATGTTAACGATAGTGGAAGTTGCAATGAAAAATATCTTTGTTGTTATCACACTAAAGTTCAGTTTATTCAGATATTTTGTGTTTTAAACTGCTAAAGACCTAAATGCAGAGTAATATGTAAAGTTAAAATGTTTTGTTCTTTCTTTTAAATGTGATTAATGTGTGGTGGCTAATACAAAGCTATCATAATATAAGCAGCGAGAGCTTGCTATTGAATTGCATGTGCATTGAAATGTACTTTAATAGTTTAAAACTTAAGTTGAGTTCATGTTATCAACGCTATAGATGCCGTGCTGTGGAATAAACAGTCAAGCCACAATCCCGAACCCCTCTGTGTCCGCGTCCCCTTCCTCTACCACCTCCCATGATCATACACAACACAGCGCAGAGTAGCAGCAGCGGTGCTGGAGACCAGTAAGCGCGCGGAGAGAGAGAGAGAGGGCTACATAAGAATGTTTGCCCCGCCCCCTCCTCCTCAGACTCAACGCTCTCGCGGGTTGCCAGTTTGAAGACGCAACGGGAGCGAACTCAATTGACATTGGAAGGCGAGGAGACTTACACACTGTAAGATAATTAGTTGATTTATTGATTTATAATGAGTTGATATCATGTTTTAATATGCTTCCGTTTAGAGATTTTTAGATGGATGCTGAGGCTTTTTAGGTCAGGTAGAATCTGTGATCTCTGACCCAGTTTGTTCGCTGGCTTCCATGGCTGCAATTCACTGCATTTATTTTCTGCCAACTGGCAACCCGGGGTGGCGAAATACTATTGGGTAAATTGGCAAAGACCAAAACAAAAACAGAAATTCCGATACAGAACGCAAATTTCAAAGTAAAATAACTGGCTGTAGCAATGGTTTTCAGAGAAACGTGTATGTGAACACAGCATGTTTAATAAACATCTACAAACATATTTTCATGCTTTAGTACAGTTGAAAACTTACATAGAGCACCTTTAATTAAATACAAATCTTACCTGGAGTCACAAAATAACGGGGTTCCAAAAGCCACACAAAAGAAAAATTGAGATATTTTAATGAAATCTTGGAGATTTATATCCCTCTGATGAAAGATGACTCACCAAAACTTCACGTTTCAAAAAGTTCATCGCAAAAAAAAAAAAAAAAAAGTAATCCATATGAATCACATGGTCTCTTTCAAGTGCTCTAAAGTGACACGATCGCTCTAGTCTATATAATTTAACAGTTTAAATTAAGTCTTCTATTAACATTCAAAGCACACAGCGTATCTGGTGCGAGGCTGCCTGCGACTGCGAGCTCATCATCATAAGAACCAATCAGAGCCGTTCAACAGCCTTGAAACCAATCAGGTTTCATCACGTTTGTTACACTTGTTTAAATTTAAACACAAGTAATTATATTATTATATATATAAATATATATTAAGCATCTTTGGAAAATTGATTTATGATGCATTTCAAATAATATGATGTTGAAATCCTTGGGAATTCCAGTAGTCTATTAAAATTAATGTATCATGTAATGGACAACAGCCTTTTAAGTAGCATAACCTTTTACAAGTAAAACTGAACAACATATTAATTTTAAGTATGCTTATGGCAATACTTAATAATAGTTGACAAATGTTTATAATACATTATAAGTTGGTACATTGTAAATGTTAAAAATGTTTTTCAAAATATCTTTCTTTTGAAAAAATTTTAAATTCTAAATATATAAATATTTGAAATATATTGCAGTAGGCCTACACATGGTTATAAAGTACATTTAAACCCACTAAAAGCTGAATCATGTTGCTATGTTCTTAAAGTACACATAAAATATACTTTAAGTAAGAGTAACATAAGTATGTTTTCTGTAAATACACTAATTCACTAAAAGTATGCTTGTGTTTAGCATATTTTTTTAAAAGTGTAATTAAGCATATACTTATAAGTACTTCTAGTATATTTTTTCAGAAATGTATTAAAATGCAATTCAGTATATTTTTAATGCCCTTCAAATAAGCATGTTGTGAATACAAATGTATTATTAACATACTACTTGCATTTCAAGTACATTTTTAATACATTTAATACTACATCTTTTTCACCTGGGTGAGCTATTGAGCAACACCTCTGTAACATGGTGCATCTCCTGCAGAGCTCTAAATGAATCGCAAGATAAGAACGACACTTCCCTACAGGATTGATACAAAATCAGACATGATGAACAGTGCAACTGTAAGGCAGAAGAAGAAAGCTCTTCAAGTGTTATCAAAGAATGACATTGGGAGAGTGGAAGATGTAAACTGCTGAAAGGGCGGGGTTGACCTCATTGCTATGGATGATGTCAACAAGATTACTAACTAATAGATAGAGAAGGGGTCTCTGTCTGTGATTTAATCATAGAAATATTGTAGAAAGAGGTATCATGTTGCCATATTCAAATAAAGGGTTTTAAATAAAAATGTTGCCTTATTCAAATAAAGATTTTAAAATGTAGGCTAAGTGTCATATGTTCAGCTAATTGTCAGCCTCTTACATGTCTTCATCTCGAGAGATTGCAGAGTTCAAGTGACAAATGATGTTTTATAAACAAAGTTCAGGAGGAGCACGTTCAAATGGTCCATATAATCAGCTCAGGAGGAGGCATATATACACACAGTCGACTCATCTAGTTACCTTGACAGTTTTCAGCATCCCTCCACCACCCCGACTCCTCTCTCTCGGCTGGTTCCTATTCCCAGGATACGGGGAATAACTCTGGGTTTGGGCTAAATTCCGAGTGTGTGTGTGTGAGAGAGAGAGCGTGAGAGCGTGAGCGTGCCTCTTTGAAACATTTGTAGCCCCAAAGTATGCTTGATCTGTTACCCTCTATGCTGTTTATTTGCCTCATTCTTTCTTTTACCCCTTGCCTTTAGTTTTGTAATTTGATTTGAGCATGGAGTGTGTCCGTGCTCTCTGCTCACCTGTTTGGTAAGTTTAAGACGAGAGCAGGATATGATGTCACGTGACATACATCACGCAGTTCATTTTTATGTATTAGTTCATTAGTTTAGGAGTGTGTAAGTTTTGTTTGTTTAGTTAGAGTAGTTAAGTTAGGGCGTGCGAGTGTGGTGGTTATAAAAGATGATAAATAATTGTGCTAAGACAAGAGAATGTATTTATCAAATGTATTTTACATTGTGTATACATTTTTCTAGCGATTGATTTTCCTTGCTCAGCCTTCGATCGATTATTTGATTGCTTTTCCCTTGGGAAGTGTTCACCTCCGTGGGAGGGGGCGCGCTGCTCAAACAATACACCGACTCTGGCTGCGTCCGAAAACTGGAAAATGCTGCCTTCGGAGGACATATTTCAAGGTAGGAAGGCATCAAGGCACGTCCAAATCCAATGTTAGGTTCACTTCCTGTTTCCTGAGATACCTTCCTCTGATCGATTTCTGAAGATGCATCCTTCGCTGCCTTTGATATCCCACAATCCTGTGCTTTCCATTCTGTGACAGTTGAGCTAGAAAAATAAAGATGGCGTCCAAAAGTTGCGTTTGCTGGTCAGTTTGTGTGTAAATATATGTTTTTGATCAACATTTTCCACTTTCAATGTCATTTCTAGTGAGAAATTACTACTGTAGTAAATATTTCTTTAGTTCTCACCAAAGCTCGCACTATTTTGCTGTTACACTGCCTTAAAAGTGTGTCTGAAATCAGTTTCGTGAGGTGCCTTCATGCACAAATGCTGCCTTTCAAGTCATTTCCTGGCAACAAGTCACTGCCGAGGTTTTCAGATGCAGCCTCTGATGTTGAAGCAGCAGCAGCTCCTTGTCCTGTGTTTTATTAATACTTATAAAACGGTTAGTTCCTGTCCTCGACTCTGATTGGTCAATAGCTGTTTTATTCACGATAAAGCACAGCTATGACCGCTTCACCCAACGGTTCTGTGTATCACTACACAACACCCTTAGCAACCACTCTTAGCAACGTAAACCGTATGTTCTCAATTAATGTTGTTCATTGAAGTTTACTGTATTGTTCAGCCGTGACTTATTCACGATACAGCACAGCCTCTCGAACCTTAGTGCTTACTTATATCTGCCCTCATCAGGTACGAAACACATTAATGCAATAAGAGTATGTTTTTGACATGTTAGAGTTACGAGGAATGTAAATGACATTGTTTAAAGTCTTTAATAATTTACCTTTATCAGAAGTGTAATAGTTTGTTTCAAGTTCCCTCTGTGTATCGCGTGTGCTAGTCATGCATTTCATGCTAATGATGCGGTCTGACAAATAGCGTGATAATACAGTTAATCCATGAATATAATGTGTTTTTGATAAATAATGCAACAGTTATGAGTAACGAGTTGTAGTTGACTGTGCTTTAAAAGATGTATTTTTCACGAAATAAGTTTGATAAATGTGTTTGTACTTAAAACGTATAAAAAAGAATCATTTTTGTTGACATATGAACACATTTTCAGTGTTCATTCAAGTGTTAAATACAGCAACATGTTTATGTTGTCATGCAGAATGTTATATATGTGTGTGTTATAAATGAATATATTATGTCTTTAATTGTTGACATAGTAGTCAATGAGAAACTGTATACAGTAATCTTGTTACTTATCTTAAAGTGATGCTGTCACTCATTGGCATATAAAAAAATACATGTAATGTTTTAAATGGTTATAAATAAAATAAAAAAACAACAATACACAGACTCTGATGGTGAAGCAGCAGCAGCTCCGTGTCCTGTGTTTTATTAACTCTTATATCTCCCCTCATCAGGCGGTAAGGGTACTACACGAGTAACACGCTGAAGATGTTGCTTTTGAATATTCTAGTTTAGATTTAAATCTTAAGAATTTTGTTTTATTTTGTTATTTGATTTGGCAACACTCGTGCTCTCTTCATTATTTCATTTGGGGAGTTTGTATTATTGTTAATTGTAAATATATTTTTGGACACATTTAAAGTCAATTTCTTGTTATATTGGTTGGGGGTTAAAATGATTAAATGTTTTTTCTCTGTTTGAACTTGTGTTCTCCTCTTCACTACCTGCCCACTGTTTGATTTCCACTATTAGGCTATATCCAAAATATGGTTATAGAGTTTTGTGAATATAAACCGACCGACCCCTCCAGAGCAAAAGTCCAAAAATCCAGATGAACAGACCACTGGTCAAGGAGCACAGGCAGTCCAGACATCAGAGAGAATAACTGGGCAAAAAAAAAAAAAAAAAACCCTGAAAAAACACAAAACCAATAACTGATGAACCAAAACAAGACAAAGAGAAAACATGAGATTTAAATAAGGAGAAAATAGTTAAGGAAATAACAGACAGCTGTGAACGCGTGCACAACCGCGCCGATCGCGAGATGCGAACAGCTGATCGTGGCCGGCACGTGCGGACAAAAACAAAAACAAAGGCTCATGCAGGAGAAAGAGACAGATCAAACCTGAGCCCTGACATCTCACTGTTTCTGTCACTGCGACTTCCCGAACAGGCGAACAAGCACACACACACACACACACACACACACACACACACACACGCGCGCGCGCTCAAATGAAATGTGTTCAGACCAATTAGGCTAATGGCTCGATATAGGCTCATTTATTAGTCCTATCTGTTCAAAATACAATTCGGAATATTATCAGCTACTGCGACTTTTTGCAACAAACATTCATTTATAGAAAAACTCATTGCTTCTAAAGCCTACAGATATAAGAACAAAAACGAGTGTCAATTCAGCCTCAACGCAAACTGTTAATGGCCTAGTCTTACTTAGACTTTTTCTTTGCACTGTGCAAAAACAGAAGAGCATCTTCTGTTCCAGGATTCAGGCGATTCCGCCTCGTCTCTATAACGCGGCACTAAATGAACCTCCTTGTTGCAGGAATGCTCAATATTCTCATAGCAAGGCGCAGCAGCCGTGGGAATAAGCGATCTTTTTGTCTCATCTTCTGCTTTTTCGCTCGTCCACTGCTGTCATGTTCAGCTACAACGGGGATACGAGGAATCTGTTAACGCACACCTATCAGTGGTCAAAGTGCTTGGGTATAATGCGAAATAAATAAATAATAAATTAACTAAAGTAGTTAAAGTTCTCTCTCTCTCGCTTTTTTTTTTTTTTTTTGGTAGGTTTAGTTACCATGTATACATTTATTTAACATATTTTGTTGTTTTATTAACATTAATGACAAATATAGGCTACGGAAGACCGAATCCATGGATACTGACACATATCCTGTTTTCACCCAAATGTTTACGTCCACTTAAGCCATAACCGACTGTATTTACGTGATACTCCACACGATGGACATTTTGACAACTATGTGTGCATTTGACCATTCAGGCGCGAGGAGAACTGATCGCGCGCGCGAGAGAGAGCGCGCTTCTGGTCTGTGTCTTTCAGCGCGATTCCGCCTATCCCGCCTTCACTAATCGATAACGAATTGTGATTGAAAGCTTGCAGTTCGCAATGTGTGTGTTGTCATCATTAATTTTGAAGTATTTCCACACCTCTGAGGCTAACAGTGTTTCTGCTGTTGCCGCCGGTGTCTCTGTGCACGGAAAATTCTGTCAGTTACGTCCCTATGGTTATGTCACGCGAGGTATCGGTCTTTGGTATCGGGGGTATTTTTACGAGTACGAGCACAAGTACATGAGCTTGGCATCGGCCCGATACCGATACTGGTATCGGTGCATCCCTAACCTCCTGTCTGTCCTCTGGAGTCATCATTTTCAGTGATTTAAATTTGGGACAGAGAAAGGTGGCGACCTTGTGAGTGGGAGTTAGGACCATCTTCTCATCAAGCAGACTGGATGCGCGAGCACGGAGATGGATGGATCTCCAAACTTGGGCTCACAGTGTCTCTTAAGTTTGAAAAACCAGAGCAGCACCATGTGAACTGTCGAGTATTTTTCTCCTTCCAGCTCGTTAATGGCTAATTTGAAGAGAGTGAGGAATTCAATCAAGTGCACGAGCTGGTCTTGATGATGCCCTCCATTCGATGCAGCTGGCCTTTGTCATCCAGGAGCTGTCTGATGTCACTGTACTGTTTCAGTACAGATTCCAGCATGTCGACTTCACTGTTCCATCGAGCTTCACATTCGTGAATCGCAGTGTGCGCTAAACTTGCAACAGCTCCTGTTCTCTTCAGAAATGTCACCAGGCTTTTGCACTTATCTAACATTTCCACCACCTCTTTGTTCTGGTGCATTCCTCTCACTGAACGTGTGTCTCAA
Organism: Ctenopharyngodon idella; assembly: GCF_019924925.1. Lineage (NCBI taxonomy): Eukaryota > Metazoa > Chordata > Actinopteri > Cypriniformes > Xenocyprididae > Ctenopharyngodon > Ctenopharyngodon idella. The sequence goes on from NC_067226.1 coordinate 50,654,904, forward strand.
CACCGTGTTCAGTATGTGTGCGGAGCACGGGACCCAGTGGTAGGTCCGAAGTGCAGCCTTTATGTTCTGGTCACTGACAAACATGATTTTGTCTGCTGATATTCCATAACTGGTTATTTGGTTATGGATATTTTAGATGACTGTCAAATTCCACTGTTGCCAGAATGCGACTCTCCAGACTCCACTTCTCGGTGATGTAGTGACATGTAAGGACTGTATGTGCCCTCTTGATAAATTCGTCTGTCCACATATCTGTGGTAACAGCAATCCCACTGTATTCCACAACTTTCTGGATGACCTCTGACAGTTTTTCTTTATCAGCGGCAGTCTGGTGCTTTGCCCTGTCACAAACAGTTTGGCGATGTGGTATGACAGCATCAGCATCAACTGCACCGTACTGGCTCCGATGTTTATTAGTGTTTGGGCCACTTGGAGGAATCCTTTGCCAGAGACAACATCGAAGGGGTGTAACCTAGATTTAACTTCTATTGGTAATTTTTTGCTGTCCTGACGGACATAAGAACTTAAAGTGTTCATCTGACTCGACTGGTTTAACACACACATGATCTTAATGCAGCAGCAGTGGGCGTGAACAGCTGGTGATGTAAACAGGAAATCATCTGTAGGCTATAGTGTCTCATTTAACAACACTCGCTTCGGACCTTCATGGACTTTGAGGACGCATCCTCTGAACTGAGACACAGTTATAGTGTAACTTTCCTTTTGTTGCAATAAAACTAACAGATGAATAAGACTGGATGAATTATGAAATATGACTAGAACAAAAACACTCACTGTTTATCCTGTTTCACGTCAGAGATGTAAATATTGTCCAGACTGAACGTCTACATGTGATGTGGAGATAAGAAAATGAGTGATGAGGATGTGTTTACGTGCAAATGTGTTCAAAGAAACGGTAAACAGCAGGAGTCAGAAATGAAACAAAATAAGAATTTTCACAAAGAGACAAATTCTAAAAAATGTAACAGTTTTAATGTCTGCGTTCCAGCCAATCACAATCAAGTATTTAGAGGAAATAAGACTGAAACAGCAGCAGCAGAAGATGATGTTATTATTTCAGTGGGATAATGAGAGTCCAACAACCTTCCATCAACTGTCTAGCTACCCATATTCTTTAAAATATCTTCTTTCGTGTTCAACAGAAATAATACATTCATACAGATTTGGAAGCACTTGAGGGTGAGTAATTGATGACAATATTTTCATTTTTGGGTGAACAATCCCTTTAATGCAGACTGAGTCTTGATCTCATCTCTGTTGTGAATGTCTCCTCACCACCACTAGGGGTCTCTGCGCTCAGAAGAAATATGAGTGCAAAAAAAGTTTTTCTGCCTTTCTATATGCAAATAAAGGGAAAGAGTTGGACTAATACACAAATATAGAGGAAGTGAATATGATATAGGGGTTTTCAGAGTAATAAACAAATGATGTGATGATGAATGAGGGATGAGAGCAGATATAATGATCACACTGTTTAAAGCTGCAGACAGAAACATCAGACTCAGGACAGAAACACACGACCTCTAAAGTAAGAACAACTCACATGTTCATTCTTCAAACACAACTAGACTTTGAGATGTTAATATTGTCTGAATGATTGTGAATTTTGTTGTTCTGCTATTTTTTTAATCACATGATCATGTTTTATTTCAAGATGAATATGGGATTATCTGAGTGTTTCAATGTGTTTCTTCCTCAGAAATGGAGCAAACTCTATATTTCATTCTTCTTCTCATTGGTGAGTGTGTTTGTTGTTTTATTTATGGTTTATAGTTTCATCAGGTTTGACTCTGTTATGAAAAGCATTAAATCAAACCCTCTCTTTCACAGCTCTCTGCTCCGTATCTGAATGTGTTCAGCGTCAGTATCACTTTATAAACGTGATGAAGACCTGGACTGAAGCTCAGAGATACTGCAGAGAGAATTACACAGATCTGGCCACCGTTGACAACATGAACGACATGATCGAGCTGAACAAGAGTGTGAATGATGGACATGCCTGGATTGGGCTGCAGAGGACGGGTGTTGATAAATGGCAGTGGTCTTCAGGTGATCCTGCGCTCTATCTGAACTGGGCTCCTGGACAACCTGATGGCACAGATGAGTGTGCTGTGATGAGAAATGGACAATGGCATGATGGGTCATGTAGTATCAGCCTGACTTTCATCTGCAGTTCATCTAACAACAGTAAGTTCAGTTTCCTACAATGACAACAAACATTATTTATAGAAAGATACACTGTATACTGTACAACATTTTAATGCAATATTAAATTCTGATACTTTTTAATCTGGTCATAAATATATATTTGTCCACTTTCAACTTCTGTGTAGAAAATAAACCGATATTGAACGAATGTTGATCTTTTGTTGTTGATAACTGTGGGAATCTGACATTAGAGAGTGTAGAGAATTATATTTTTCTGTAAAATTTATACTGTAAATGATAAATTCAAAAAATATCAAACCATTGTTTTGACCAACATAACTTATAATAAATTCTAATAAATTAATGAATGCATAAAAGTTTAAAATATAATAGACATAAAAGAACTTGCTCCATCTTGATATTTATGAACAAAATAGAATTATTGTGTTACTGTAAAAATTATGTGTGAGATCGACTTAAACAAAACATATGATAACAATATTACACATGATATTTGAGTAGTTTTTATAGCTTGATTTCTGTAATGGAATCTAGATGAATAAATCATGTAAAATCTCCTAAATTATTTAGTCTATGATACAATGATTATAATATTTTTAGTGCTTCTTTATTTTAATTTGACTCTCAGTTTTGATTTTGAGTGAATATAAACTATCTGTTTGTATTTGACTTTGAGTCGTGTTGTTCAATTAAAAGACTGTATTCTGCACAGAACAAGTAGAAACAAACTTGTTACTGTACTTACATTAGCAAAGATGATCAAAACAACAAGCTTCATAGTATTAGTACATGCAGTTATTCACAACTGAACCATAATCTCTACTCTTCTGAACAATAATGATCAAAACTTCAATAACAGAAACTCTTTCAAACGTCAAACATAACTGAACATTAAACATTAACAGCACACACACACACACACACACACAACACACACACGCACACACATTTAGAGACTAATTTAAATGTGTAATTTATTTGCATTAGCATATATTAATATAAACATTTATTTAAATATACAATATATTTTTTTATATTTAAAGTAATTTGCATTAGCATATTTAAAATGTATGATTTTACACATTTAAATATTCTAATGAAAAGGTATTTAAATGTAGTACTATTGCGCTTTAGCATATATTGATATAAAAAACTGAAATATATATTTTTAACACATTTAAATAAATTTTCATTAGCATATTTACATTTAAATATGTTAATGGGAGTGAATTTAAATGTATAATTATAAAAACTTTGAAGACAAACTTTAATTTGGCTTGAAAAAGCCTCGCCAGAAAGTTTGAAATAGTTTGAAAATCTTGAAGTTTGAAGCTTTTCAGTTTGAAATAGTTTAAGTTTTAGTTTGAATGGATGAATAGATACAGACAGACAGACAGACAGGGTTAGGGTGCTCAGGGTGGTTGCTAGGGTGTTGTTATGTGGTTGCTAGGGTACTCTGAGTGGTTGTGAGGGTTTTGCTATGTGGTTGCTAAGGTACTTGGGGTGGTTGCTATGGTTTTTCCTATGTGGTTGCTAAGGTACTTGGGGTGGTTGCTATGGTTTTGCTATGTGGTTGCTAAGGTACTTGGGGTGGTTGCTATGGTTTTGCTATGTGGTTGCTAGGGTACTTGGGGTGGTTGCTATGGTTTTGCTATGTGGTTTGTAAGGTACTTGGGGTGCTTACTATGGTTTTTCTATGCGGTTGCTAAGGTATTTGGGGTGGTTGCTATGGTTTTGCTATACGGTTGCTAAGATACTTGGGGTGGTTGCTATGTGGTTGCTAGGGTAGTCTGGGTGATTGCTAGGGTGTTGCTATGCAGTTGCTAAGGTACACTGAGTGGTTACTAAGGTGTTGCTATGTGGTTGCTAAGGAATTCTGGGTGGTTGCTATGCTGTCACTATGCGGTTGCAAGGGTATTCTGGGTAGTTGCTAGGGTTGTTGGTAGGCTGTTGCTAGAGTACTCAGGGTGTACTCCTGAATATTTAATATATCATCAGCTGTAGAAACAGTCTTTGAATGACACGTGTTTCTGATGTTTCCACTGCTGCTCTTATTCACATCCAAACCATAAAGCAGCATAAGAATAATGAACAAACTGATTCATGAATCTGTTTCCATTTGTTTTTCTTAAAGTGAACACAGGACTCGTCTTTGTCCATCAGACGATGAATTGGAGAGACGCTCAGAGTTACTGCAGACAGAATCACATTGATCTGGTCAGTGTGAGGAACCAGAATGAGAGTCAACAGCTTCAGAAGATCATCAGTGATAATCTCATATCTGGTGATGTCTGGATCGGTCTGTTCAGAGACTCATGGCAGTGGTCAGATCAGAGTAACTCCTCATTCAGATACTGGAATACTGGTGAACCTAATAATGCTGGAAATGAAAACTGTGTAGAGATTTATCCGAACGCTCAGGGACAATGGAATGACGCCCCTTGCAGCGAACAACATCCTTTTATGTGTCATGAAGGTGAGCAGATCCTCACAAAACACACACAATCCATCCATCACCTCCAGATATCTTAAAGTTCACACTACATGTCTGACATGACAAATTCCTCCACAGTGTTTGTTCTGCATGTTGTTTTTGATCAGTCTCTCTCTAGTTTCTGCTTGTGGTTTGTTTTGTGTCCAGATAAACTGATTCTGATCAAAGAGAATCTGACGTGGTCTGAAGCTCTGAGATACTGCAGACAGAATCATACGGATCTGGTCTCGGTTCATTCAGAAGAGATTCAGCGTCGTGTGATGAATGTGGTTAAACGGGCGTCTACTGAGTTGGTGTGGTTGGGTTTACACAACTACTGCAGCATGAACATGTGGCTCTGGTTGAGCGGAGAGATCGTGTGCTATCAGAACTGGGCTCCAGGGAACGGAACGACACCGGAAGACTGCCGCCTCGAGAAGAGAAAAGGAGCAGTTCAGTCTGGAGGAGATCAGCGCTGGATCAGCCTTCCTGAAACTCACAAACTCAACTTCATCTGCAGCAGATATGAAGAGTGAAAAGACACGTGAATGTTTGTGTGTTTACTTACATTCACTGTTTTCATTCTCCATTATTTTTCTTATTTACTTGTTTGATTTGTTCTTTAATAATTTCTGAGTGAATCTACTAATTGTGTTTTAAAAGTCTCTGTTTTATTTCTGTATGTTAATGATCATGACATAATGTGATCTTATCAAAGTTTTCTAACATTAATGTTTAATATTCTTTAGATGTCTAAAATACAAATACAATATATGTCTGATTTAAGAATCTCTTTGTATATCTGGTGTGTTTATGTGTCTGTATGTTTTCACTAATATTATCTATATCAATAAAACTTTGAGCAGCAGATGTTAAGAATAATATTATTTGTGTCTCAGCAGAATGAAATCTGGTTTATTGGAAAGGCAGAAGTGAAGTGATGTCACAATGAACTGTCAATTAAATATGTTAAATTTATATGTGTTTGGATGATATTTAGGATATGTTGTCACTTACAAAAAATCAAAATTTCAGCTTCCTGGAATAAATTAAATGTGTGAATCTTTGGAAAGAAAGATTTGATTCATGATTCAAGAGCGATTTTTGCAAATTCAGAATGATTCGATTCAAGATGATTCACAATGAGATTCAATTAAATTTAAACACCTTTGACAATAAGACTCACACAAACTTCAAGAATCAACTTGTGAATCAACAATGATGACATTCTTCATGCCGCAATGCATTCTGGGAGCCATGGATGAGTTTTGTATGATGCACCCAGAATGCATTGCGGCATGAAGCATGTCACTGTTATTGAGATTCATTCACTGATTCTTGATGTCTGTGTGTGTCTTAATGTCAAAGCAGCTTAAATTTTTAGTGCACAGTGTTTTTTTTTGTTGTTGTTGTTTTTGTTTGTTTTAATCTTTGATGTCTGATTAAAACACTGTTGGGTCTAATACTGTAGAATCAAAGAGTTGCTATAAGAAATAATGTGAAATTAATACCATAGATTAGACTGGGAGAAATCAGATAATCAGACTCTACATGATGACAGTATCTTTATCATCAACAAATAGCTAACATCATCTGATCACATTGTCTTTCGCTGTACTTGCAATAACACACAGTTGCAGCAGCCAAAGAGAAACTAGTAATCTTTGTGCGTCGCTTATAATAAACAAATCCAACGTACATATCTGCACCGGGCACAGTTTTGACATGACAGCATACCCGGATAAAAAAGTCACCGCTCGCTAGTACTAGTTGCTTTCAGTTAAAACAGTTCAAACATGCATTTTAGTCTAGGACTAGCTTAATCCTTGTCTGTGAAACCGGGGGTAAAAGTCACCATTATGACTTAAAAGTTTAAATTATGTGCTAGATCTTAAAAAACCCCGGAGCCGTGTGGAGTACGTTTATGATGGATGGATGTGGATGGAAGCACTTTCTCCAGCTCATACTCATTGGTATCGTTCACCACCATTATAAAGCTCGGATGCGTCAGGATATTTATTAATATTTCTCCGACTGTGTTCATCAGAAAGAAGAAAGTCATATACACCTAGGATGGCTTGAGAGTAAATCTTGAGCTAATTTTCATTTAAAAAGTGAACTAATCCTTTAAGTCTTACGCTGTGTTCACGCCATCTCGTAATTACCTTAGTCTCGAGAGGACAACACATGCCGTTTTACTCGGAGCTGTTCATGTCGTTTTTGCCTTTCTGTGGCAACACTATCGAAGCCTAAATTAATCCGCAGCAGTCAGGAGGTACAGCAGGAGCTCTCCAAAAAATCACAGCTTACAAGTTGTAATTACAAGCTCTACGAGGACATGAACGCTTTTTACAAGTTGAAATCTCATAATTACGGTAATTACGACATTACGATTTAAGAGAAGATATTGTTGAATAAAGTTGTTATTTTTGTTTTGTTTTTGGCGCACAAAAAGTATTCTCGTCTCTTCATAACATTAAGGTTGAACCACTGCAGTCACATGACTGTTTTAACGATGTCTTTAGCACCTTTCTGGACCTTGAAAGTGGTAATTAAATTGCTGTTTATGAACGAGTCATATAAGTCTCGGATTCAATCAAAAATATCTTAATTTGTGTTCTGAAGATGAACGAAGGTCTTTCGGGTGTGGAACGACATGAGGGTGAGTAATTAATGACAGAAATTTCATTTTTGGGTGAACTAACCCTTTAAAGCATTAGTATAATTTGCCAATGGAGAGTCTTTCAGTGTTTATGAATGCATTTTAAAAGACTAAAATATCAGACATTAACATACTAACATGAATGAGGATTATAAGTAATAAGGATGTTCAAAAGAACCTTTAAAAAATCTTCTTTAAAACCCAATCACCAAGTTTTTAGAAATGCAATATTTGCATTTATGTCATTTTTTTCAAAGGTTTTGATTCACACATTGACTCAGAACCACTAAATAAAAAGTAAATAGCATATTGCATAGATCCAAACTCTTTCATATGTTATAAAAGAGTCTTATTTTGAAATTTATTTTTTTAAAGTCTCATGGTCACTGATGGTGTTTTTCCCCCATGTTGCTTGTTAGTTTAGTTATGTCGTATAAATATCCTCCTGTGACAGTTAATTTTTAGGGGCCAGGCTGCAAAATTGCATATGGATTTGGAAAGCCAGACTATATATTAGCAATGGTTTCAAAATTGCCGACAGTCACATTATTTTCATGACCTTTATCAGCTTTATATTTAATGTTAAATATAAATCAATATTTTTTTTACATTTGCTTTTGAGTGTACAGTGAGGTAGAAATGCTGGCACAGATTATCAGTGAATTTACCGTGTCCTTACCATCATAGCAAATGAACTGAAATATCCCAAAACTCCCGTCATCGTCCATGGTGCCACAGTCTTCAGTCCCTCTATAGTTGTCCAGCTGTTTATCTCTTCCCTGTAGAAAGTGTGGTCAGACAGAGACCAGTGCCAGTCTGGAGCGGCGTCTTTCTTCAGTCCTATCTAAGTGTTTGTTCCCACAATCCCGTTCACGACGGCTGAAGTCTGCCTCGTCTTCAACAGCGACAAAATGATAGTGGTGTTTTCTGCAGTAGCTTTGGGCTTCATATGTTTCAGCCTCATTAACAAAGACGAATTGTTTGGAGATCCCAGATGAGACACACACACCTGTGAAAGAGCAGGGTTGTCTTTCCAGTCTTTCCATGAGGAACGTTCCAACAAAAATATGTTCTAAGATTGTTTGGCTGTTGTTCCCAAAATGTTATTTCGGAATGTTCTCAGAATGCCCAAAACATCAAGGTTATTAAATGTTTTAAAAACCTTTTTTCTTGGTTATAGAGTACCTCAGGGATGACATGTTTTTGTAGGCAAAACCTGGAAGCGAGTTAGCATTTTAGGACTTCTGGTTCCATCGCCTTAAAGTCTATGGGTTTTTTGAATGGGTTTTTGCTAAATCGCCTGAAATAAGGTCTGTGGTTAACAAAGCCTCTAAATATTTTCACGTTTTGATCTATGACATAAAACACACCAGTTATAACCCGCTTGTGATTTTTTAAACCTTTATTGTGTCTTAAAGACGGCGGTTGCTAAAAAGGGACTACTTCCTTTGGCGGGGACTTTAGACGTCATCATGACAAACAGGACATTTGGACAGCATTTCTCATGAAAAAGTGGATAAGTATTCATACACAGCGCAGATCATAATCAGCGAGCATGTTTTTAAATAAAGTTTGAGGAAGCTTGGTGGTGATGACGTTGATCCACGACCATGGTGTGCTGTAGTCCGTTTATAGCCTACTGTTAGCTTTTTATATCTGACCACTTTATTTAGGCTTCAAAATGTATAAATGTTGTGTTAACTTGTAAAGATTATCTTGATAGACAAAACATGTAAGTGTCATAACCCTTTGTTAAACACAGAGCTTATTTTTTGCGATTTTCCAAAAGTCTATGGGAAAAATGCATAGGCTTTCGATCGAGGGAACCCGTGCGCCGCTAACTTCCGGGTTCGCCTACAAAAACACGTCATCCCTGAGGTACTCTATTCGAACCAGATAACTTTGAGCGAACGTCCTATTAACGTTACTGGAAGAACATTTGTTCATAACTTTGGGAGAACCTTGCCTGAACGTTCTGAGAACATTCCCTCCCATTACTCAGTAATACTGAAAAGTACAGAATTTTTCCTCAATGAATAAGCATTACAATGCAATTTTCTGAAAAAGGGTCACTGAAAAACAAAGTGCAGAAGTGAATAGTGCATTTTTTAAACAAATGTAAGCATGCAAATGCCTGAACCAAACAAAGAAACAGTTAAATGTCACATCTTCATCTTCAAGTGGAGGGTCACTTCTTTGAGCACGACTTGCATTTTCTGCAACTGAGGGCTTGCAATTCAGACACTGTAGTATTTTAATAGTATTTTAAGGCTGCTTTATCACAGGATCTGTGAAAAGAAAAACAGAATTTATATCAAATTAACCAATGAATGACAGTTTTGCATCCATGATTGAATATACAGTATGTATTATAATTTGCATTGATATTCATTAGAATTTTGTTGACTTCTCAACTTACCTTTTGACTATATCCTGATCAAGCTTGACATATGAGTGTCCATTTTTATCCTCTTCACAGCCTCAGTAGTTTCATTAAGCATCCCTCTTTACAATTTAATCTTTGTACTTATCTGTAATTAGAAATGTATATTAGAAAATAAACAGAAAGACAAAATTGTCAAGCTTGAACAAATATAAACAAATCAATGAACACTACCATAGTTGGCTGGTCAGCTCAAACAAAGTAATTGTATGTTCATAACATGTTTTATCAAAGTTCATTTACCTCATTATGAAGCCAAATTGTTCAGGAAATCAGAAATAAATACACAACTTAAATTTGCAAATAAAAAGAAAGTTAAATGTAATGTTGTATCTGTTTTTTAACATTTAATTATTTTTTTCTGCCAAAGCATTGGACAATGTTTTATAGTTGTTATAAGACAGACAAATGTCACCACATACATTTTAAACAGATTTATCAAGTCTTTAGAAATAGAGGTCTGCGCGGGACTTTTTTTTTCATCCCACTCCCGCCTAAAATTCACTCTGTGTTCACCCGCTATCCGCATATGGTGATTTTCTTCCCGACCCGACGGGTCCCGCTAAATTGATATTGTTTTCAGAATCTCGCATTTAAACATTTAAAAAAGAAAGAGAGTGATTGTGGATTGTGGACAAATATAAAACGTTGCATAGCATATACAAAATTTTTATTTGTTATTTGTCTTATGATGCTGTCAACACCCTAAAAATGTCAGAGAAAAAATGCCACAAAGAATAATAGGCTAAATATCACAGAGAAAAAAAATAGGCTAAATTAAATAGCCTACAACATGTCCCTCAAAACTATAGGCTAAGCCAAAAATACATAACGAAAACTGTTGGCTTACTAGTTGTCACGGTTCATGGATTCACTTACTCACCCTCGTGTGTTGTGTGTGTGTGTGTGTGTGTTTGGGTGTGAGTGACTGATTGTGTGGGCATCACCCGTTATGGTCTGATTGCGATCTGTTGCCAGCCGTGTCTTGTTAGTGGTTGTTATATATTGTGCGTGTCTTTATGTGGTCTTTGTCAGTTCGTTGCAGGCTGTTCCCGGTGTCGTGTTCTCTGTGTGTTGCTTCCTGGTTTTTGGATTCTGGACTTTCGTCATGTGCCCTGTTTTCTGGGTTGGATTATCCTTGTTCTCTGATACCCGCTGTAGCCCTGCGCCACTCGGTGCCACGCCACTCTGCACGCCACCGTTCTGCACGCCACAGCCTCTGCCTCGTCTGACCCTTGGAGTGAAGTTATTGTACAGCGTTTTCCTGTCAATAAATATTGTTATTCTTGCACTTGGATCCTCTGTCTGTGTTCATTCCCTGACAGAACGAACTGACCCAATTATGGATCCAGCAAGGTCGTCGGATCTTCAGGAGTATTTGAGCAGGAGTGCTCAACGGATGGATCATCAGGACGAGCAAGTGGTGGCCACAGCTCGCGCCGTTCAGGCGTTGGTGGCGCAGGTGGCTGAGTTATCTACCCAGGTTCAACATCTCTCATCTCCCACTGCGCCAGCTCCACCGTCTGTTCCCCACCCATCCGCCAACATCAGCAGTCTACAAGAGCCGCGTATTCCTGCACCAGAGAGGTATGCTGGAGAACCAGATATTTGTAGAGCCTTTCTAACGAAGTGCTCTATTTATTTCTCTTTGCAACCTAACACGTTTTCCTCTGAGGAATCTAAAGTCGCGTTGGTCATGACGCTACTGACGGGACGCGCGGCGTTGTGGGGAACAGCGGTGTGGGAGAACAAACATCCGTGCTGCTCCTCGTTCCACACCCTGTCGCAGGAGATGAGACGGGACGGGAGGCAGCGCACAAACTCGCGGACCTGCGGCAGGGAATCCAACCAGTGTCTGATTATGCCATCAAATTCCGCACCCTGGCAGCGGAATGCAAGTGGAACGAGGAGGCGCAGTGGGATATGTTCCTGCATGGGTTGGCCGACCGTGTTCAGCAGGAGATTTACCAGCTGGATCTACCCACCAGTCTCGACGGTCTCATTGAGCTCGCGCTGCGGGTGGATGCCCGCGTGCAGGAACGCGTGGCGCGTAAGAGGCCCGTAGCGCGCTTTGAAGAACTGGAGGAGAGCGGTGCCAGCGGAGGTAACACGGTCGGTCCCCCGTTCGATCCTGAACCCATACAGGTGGGTAGAGCTCGGCTCTCCCGGGAGGAGAGATTACACCGGAGAGAGATGGGACTGTGCTTGTACTGTGGAGGGGCGGGACATTTTCTTAGGGAGTGTCCCATAAAAGGCAGAGCCCGACAGTAAAACCGAGGTTACTGTCGGGTGGTCTTTCCTTGGATAAATCCTCGTCTGCGACACTCCTCCCGGTGAGACTACAGTGGGTATCGGGGCATCACACCTGCCAGGCTCTGGTCGACTCGGGGGCGGAGGGCAGCATCATGGACTACGATCTGGCCACGCGTCTGCACATACCCATCCACCCCCTGGAACATGCCATAACTGTCATCGCCCTTAACGGACAGAAGCTACCTACCATCACACACGCCACGGAGCCCTTAACCGTCATCACTTCCAGTAATCATACTGAACAGTTGCCATTTTTCATTTCCAGATCTACTACTCATCCGGTCGTCTTGGGTCATCCGTGGCTTCTCAAACACAAGCCCAGGATCGAGTGGGGTCAGGGGTCCGTGGCAGAGTGGAGCAACCAGTGTCATGCGTCTTGTTTGTTGTCTGCCTGTTCTTCTGTGTCTCGTTCTGTGTTACAGGAGTCGTCGGTGAATCTGTCAAACGTGCCAGAGGAGTACCTTGACCTGAAGGAAGTGTTCAGTAAGTCCCGGGCTGCTTCTCTTCCTCCGCATCGTCCCTACGACTGTGCCATAGACTTAGTACCAGGGTCTTCTCCGCCTAAAGGCAAGTTATATTCACTTTCTAATCCTGAAAGGGAGGTCATGGAGAAATACATTTCTGATTCTCTGGCAGCTGGGATCATCCGCACTTCCTCGTCTCCCGCGGGGGCAGGTTTTTTTTTCGTGGGTAGGAAGGACGGGTCGCTGCGGCCGTGCATTGACTACAGAGGACTGAACAACATCACGGTAAAGAATACTTATCCTTTGCCGTTGATGTCTTCTGCCTTTGAACGGCTGCAGGGCGCGTCTCTTTTCACGAAATTGGACCTGCGCAACGCTTATCATTTGGTTCGCATTAGGGAGGGGGATGAGTGGAAGACGGCATTTAACACCCCTAGAGGGCACTTTGAATACTTGGTTATGCCTTTCGGCCTTTCCAACTCGCCCGCCGTGTTCCAAGCACTCGTGAATGACGTGTTGAGAGACATGATCGATCAGTTCATTTATGTCTACCTGGACGACATATTGATATTTTCTTCTTCTCTCCAGGAACATGTGCAACACGTCAGACGAGTGCTCCAGAGGCTGTTAGAGAATGGGCTTTTTGTCAAGGCGGAGAAGTGCGTTTTTCATGCACAGTCAGTTCCATTTTTAGGGTATATCATATCGTCTGAGGGGGTGCGCATGGATCCTGACAAGGTTAAGGCTGTGGTGGATTGGCCAATCCCAGATTCCCGTAAGGCCCTGCAGAGGTTTTTGGGATTCGCCAATTTTTACCGGCGTTTTATTCGCAATTTCAGCCAACTAGCCGCTCCTCTGACCGCCTTAACCTCCACCGCAACGGCGTTCAGGTGGTATAATGCAGCTGAGGCTGCATTTTCCAATCTGAAAAGCCGCTTTGTTTCGGCTCCCATTCTTGTCGCCCCTGATCCTTCACGTCGGTTTGTGGTGGAGGTTGATGCTTCAGAGGTGGGGGTAGGGGCAGTTCTATCCCAGCGCGCCACCACGGACGATAAGATGCACCCTTGCGCGTTTTTTTCTCATCGCTTATCCGCCGCCAAACGGAATTACGACATTGGTAACAGGGAGCTGCTGGCGGTCAAATTAGCTTTGGAAGAGCGGCGTCACTGGTTGGAGGGGTCGGGGGTACCTTTCATCGTCTGGACTGATCATAAGAATTTAGAATACATCAGATCCGCTAAACGACTAAACTCTAGGCAGGCTCGGTGGGCTCTGTTTTTCGGTCGTTTCGATTTTTCTCTATCATATCGTCCCGGGTCTAAAAACATCAAGCCCGATGCTTTATCTCGTGTTTTTGATCGTTCCGAGCGCCCGTCCACTCCCGAGTGTATTTTACCTGAGAGACTCATTGTCTCCTCACTCACATGGGAGGTCGAGTCGAAGGTCCACACGGCCTTAGAAGGGGTAACGCCTCCGCCCGGGTGCCCGCCGAGTCAATTATTTGTGCCAGAGAGGTTACGTTCAGACGTTATCCGATGGGGCCATGATTCCAATCTGCCTTGTCATCCAGGGGTTAGTCATACCATGTTTTTGGTTAAGCAACGATTCTGGTGGCCCTGCATGGCTCGCGACGTTCGCAATTTTGTTTTGGCTTGCTCTGTCTGCCCTCGTGGTAAGATTTCTAATCGTTCCCCAGATGGGCTTCTTCAACCGCTGTCTGTCCCTTCAAGACCCTGGTCCCACATAGCGCTAGATTTCGTAACAGGCCTCCCTCCTTCACAGGGCAATACGGTGATTTTGACCGTAGTGGACCGGTTCTCGAAGGCGGCACATTTCATCCCCTTGCCCAAATTACCCTCTGCCAAGGAGACAGCGGTTACTGTCATTAATCACGTCTTTCGTATTCATGGCCTCCCGGTAGACGTGGTTTCTGACAGGGGATCCCAATTTACCTCCAGATTCTGGAAGGAGTTTTGCAGATTACTGGGAGCGACTGTTAGTTAGTTGTCTGGGTTCCATCCCCAGAGTAACGGGCAAGCTGAGAGAGCCAACCAGGATTTGGGGAGAACGTTGCAATGTCGGGTAGCTCAGAATCCTTCCTCCTGGAGTCAGCAGCTTCCTTGGGTGGAGTACGCGCACAACTCGTTACCAGTGTCGGCTACGGGCCTGTCGCCTTTCCAGTGTAGTCTAGGTTACCAGCCACCTATCTTTCCTAGTCTGGAATCCGAAGTCGCGGTCCCCTCCGCTCACGCCTTCGTCCAGAGGTGTCGTCACACGTGGAGAAGAGCCCGAGAGACTCTTATTCAGGTGGGAGCGCGCACCAAGGCCCAGGCCGATCGCCACCGGCTGAAGCCTCCCGTATACGTCGTCGGACAAAAAGTGTGGCTTTCTTCCAGGAACATTCCGCTCCGCTCCGTATGTAATAAGTTGGCACCTAAATTCATTGGCCCGTTCACTGTCACCAAGATTCTTAGTCCGGTGACAGTCCGCCTCAAATTCCCCCCAGCGTACCGTAGAATTCACCCCGTATTCCACGTATCTAAAATCAAACCTGTTTTTCATGCTAACATTAATCCGCCGGTTCCGGTCCCCCCCCCCCGCCGCGTCTCGTAGATGGGGAACCCGTTTATTCGGTTCGTCGTATTTTGGACGCTAGGCGAAGGGGACGCGGATTCCAGTACTTGGTGGACTGGGAGGGTTACGGTCCGGAGGAGAGGAGTTGGGTTCCTGCCAGGGACATCCTGGATCACTCTCTTATTGATGATTACTATCAACAGGTAGGCTCTCCTGGGAGCGCCAGGAGGCGCTCGTAGGAGAGGGGGTACTGTCACGGTTCATGGATTCACTTACTCACCCTCGTGTGTTGTGTGTGTGTGTGTTTGGGTGTGAGTGAATGATTGTGTGGGCGTCACCCGTTATGGTCTGATTGCGATCTGTTGCCAGCCGTGTCTTGTTAGTGGTTGTTATATATTGTGCGTGTCTTTATGTGGTCTTTGTCAGTTCGTTGCAGGCTGTTCCCGGTGTCGTGTTCTCTGTGTGTTGCTTCCTGGTTTTTGGATTCTGGACTTTCGTCGTGTGCCCTGTTTTCTGGGTTGGATTATCCTTGTTCTCTGATACCCGCTGTAGCCCTGCGCCACTCGGTGCCACGCCACTCTGCACGCCACCGTTCTGCACGCCACAGCCTCTGCCTCGTCTGACCCTTGGAGTGAAGTTATTGTACAGCGTTTTCCTGTCAATAAATATTGTTATTCTTGCACTTGGATCCTCTGTCTGTGTTCATTCCCTGACACTAGTATACTGCAAAATGAAACATCCACGCAAGAACAGAATGACGCTGACTGACGACCGTTTCAGAACGTCTCTCCTCCAAAATCCGATCACAAAGGTTGAATGTTCTCTGAAGGAGCACTCACGCAGACCTCTAATGCAAAGAACATATCTTGCCAGGTTTCTCAGGACAGGGAACTGTGTGAACGCCACCACTGCACAAAGTTTTGTTCACTTTAAGTTCAAGCACAGATGCGCTGATGTCAAAGCATCGACTGGGTTATTGTCAGACCGCCCGCTCCCGCCTAAAGTACACTATAGTTACCGAACGCAATCCGCCTTTCATTCAAAATTTAATCCCGCGGACCTCTATTTAGAAAGGGTCTTTGACTGTACCAGTGCTTAAAGGGGCAGTAAGTGGTATTTGAACTACGCTGTTGGACACTGTTGATATTTGAAATCAACCCAAACAAACCCACACCTCTCTTCATTGCTCCACCTCCGAAACTCACACTCCAATTCTAACCACCCTGCTCTGAGTCGGACTCGAACCGCTGCTGGCAGGTGAGGCGAATGCACTACCAATGACGCTAACACCTCATTCTCTAGTGGTCGTCAGTGCGGAGTGGTTTACCTGCACAACTCTCACTATCTGTTTGTTGTTGGACTCGGCCCCACTAACTTCCAAATAGTGGATTTGAAATATCACTAAGTCCCCCTTTAAGTTGCAGATATCTAGTGTCAGTATCATGTTACCGCGGTTAACGTCCGTATTCCACGTGTTATCTACTAGCAAATGCATAGCAGCCCTAGGAAAAAACTAAATATTGAGCTTTGTATTTATGCAAACAGCAACTAAAAACTTACCAGTAACTTCTGCGGGCAGCATCTTCATCTGTTCGCGTCTGATTGACCAAATTGAATGTAGCTGCACTGAAAAAGACGCGCTGTTACACGCTGTCAAAATATGACCGGCACAGACAAGTAAAGTTAAAGGTGCTTTATGTAAGTGTAAGGCAGTGTATTGTGTTGTCCACAAGATGTCGCTATACCACTGTTGTGTTAAGGCAGATTCAAGTGCCTTTAGCATGGTTTGAGCCTCTTGATGTACCGTAGTGTTGATACTTTTCTTCAGTTCATGTTATCAACGCTATAGGTAAGCCATGTTAACGATAGTGGAAGTTGCAATGAAAAATATCTTTGTTGTTATCACACTAAAGTTCAGTTTATTCAGATATTTTGTGTTTTAAACTGCTAAAGACCTAAATGCAGAGTAATATGTAAAGTTAAAATGTTTTGTTCTTTCTTTTAAATGTGATTAATGTGTGGTGGCTAATACAAAGCTATCATAATATAAGCAGCGAGAGCTTGCTATTGAATTGCATGTGCATTGAAATGTACTTTAATAGTTTAAAACTTAAGTTGAGTTCATGTTATCAACGCTATAGATGCCGTGCTGTGGAATAAACAGTCAAGCCACAATCCCGAACCCCTCTGTGTCCGCGTCCCCTTCCTCTACCACCTCCCATGATCATACACAACACAGCGCAGAGTAGCAGCAGCGGTGCTGGAGACCAGTAAGCGCGCGGAGAGAGAGAGAGAGGGCTACATAAGAATGTTTGCCCCGCCCCCTCCTCCTCAGACTCAACGCTCTCGCGGGTTGCCAGTTTGAAGACGCAACGGGAGCGAACTCAATTGACATTGGAAGGCGAGGAGACTTACACACTGTAAGATAATTAGTTGATTTATTGATTTATAATGAGTTGATATCATGTTTTAATATGCTTCCGTTTAGAGATTTTTAGATGGATGCTGAGGCTTTTTAGGTCAGGTAGAATCTGTGATCTCTGACCCAGTTTGTTCGCTGGCTTCCATGGCTGCAATTCACTGCATTTATTTTCTGCCAACTGGCAACCCGGGGTGGCGAAATACTATTGGGTAAATTGGCAAAGACCAAAACAAAAACAGAAATTCCGATACAGAACGCAAATTTCAAAGTAAAATAACTGGCTGTAGCAATGGTTTTCAGAGAAACGTGTATGTGAACACAGCATGTTTAATAAACATCTACAAACATATTTTCATGCTTTAGTACAGTTGAAAACTTACATAGAGCACCTTTAATTAAATACAAATCTTACCTGGAGTCACAAAATAACGGGGTTCCAAAAGCCACACAAAAGAAAAATTGAGATATTTTAATGAAATCTTGGAGATTTATATCCCTCTGATGAAAGATGACTCACCAAAACTTCACGTTTCAAAAAGTTCATCGCAAAAAAAAAAAAAAAAAGTAATCCATATGAATCACATGGTCTCTTTCAAGTGCTCTAAAGTGACACGATCGCTCTAGTCTATATAATTTAACAGTTTAAATTAAGTCTTCTATTAACATTCAAAGCACACAGCGTATCTGGTGCGAGGCTGCCTGCGACTGCGAGCTCATCATCATAAGAACCAATCAGAGCCGTTCAACAGCCTTGAAACCAATCAGGTTTCATCACGTTTGTTACACTTGTTTAAATTTAAACACAAGTAATTATATTATTATATATATAAATATATATTAAGCATCTTTGGAAAATTGATTTATGATGCATTTCAAATAATATGATGTTGAAATCCTTGGGAATTCCAGTAGTCTATTAAAATTAATGTATCATGTAATGGACAACAGCCTTTTAAGTAGCATAACCTTTTACAAGTAAAACTGAACAACATATTAATTTTAAGTATGCTTATGGCAATACTTAATAATAGTTGACAAATGTTTATAATACATTATAAGTTGGTACATTGTAAATGTTAAAAATGTTTTTCAAAATATCTTTCTTTTGAAAAAATTTTAAATTCTAAATATATAAATATTTGAAATATATTGCAGTAGGCCTACACATGGTTATAAAGTACATTTAAACCCACTAAAAGCTGAATCATGTTGCTATGTTCTTAAAGTACACATAAAATATACTTTAAGTAAGAGTAACATAAGTATGTTTTCTGTAAATACACTAATTCACTAAAAGTATGCTTGTGTTTAGCATATTTTTTTAAAAGTGTAATTAAGCATATACTTATAAGTACTTCTAGTATATTTTTTCAGAAATGTATTAAAATGCAATTCAGTATATTTTTAATGCCCTTCAAATAAGCATGTTGTGAATACAAATGTATTATTAACATACTACTTGCATTTCAAGTACATTTTTAATACATTTAATACTACATCTTTTTCACCTGGGTGAGCTATTGAGCAACACCTCTGTAACATGGTGCATCTCCTGCAGAGCTCTAAATGAATCGCAAGATAAGAACGACACTTCCCTACAGGATTGAAACAAAATCAGACATGATGAACAGTGCAACTGTAAGGCAGAAGAAGAAAGCTCTTCAAGTGTTATCAAAGAATGACATTGGGAGAGTGGAAGATGTAAACTGCTGAAAGGGCGGGGTTGACCTCATTGCTATGGATGATGTTAACAAGATTACTAACTAATAGATAGAGAAGGGGTCTCTGTCTGTGATTTAATCATAGAAATATTGTAGAAAGAGGTATCATGTTGCCATATTCAAATAAAGGGTTTTAAATAAAAATGTTGCCTTATTCAAATAAAGATTTTAAAATGTAGGCTAAGTGTCATATGTTCAGCTAATTGTCAGCCTCTTACAAGAGAGAGATTGCAGAGTTCAAGTGACAAATGATGTTTTATAAACAAAGTTCAGGAGGAGCACGTTCAAATGGTCCATATAATCAGCTCAGAAGGAGGCATATATACAGACAGTCGACTCATCCAGTTACCTTGACAGTTTTCAGCATCCCTCCACCACCCCGACTCCTCTCTCTCGGCTGGTTCCTATTCCCAGGATACGGGGAATAACTCTGGGTTTGGGCTAAATTCCGAGCTCGGAGCCCTTGATCCCCTCAGGCAGCACGCCAAATATGCTTTTATTTTACTCTTTTATTTTATTTGATCACTGGTAAGTGTGAACTCTTGAAAACAACTGCCACAGCTAATCAGACAATACTTACTTACTTATTTTATTATTATTTTTAAAGGTTTATTTTTGCCATTTTTACCTTTTTATTATGATATGACAGTAAGTAGACAGGAAGCGAAGTGGAAGGGAGAAAAGGGGGGGACGGGATCTATATATCTAAATATTTATTGCATTTATGAAGAAAAGGCTCAGCACCCAAGACAGTAAATTCCCCGGTGTTAAATTGTTACAATCAGTTATGTTTGTATATTCATTGTTTGTGTTTTCCACTAGATCTTGATTGGTTTCCCTTTCTGTCACTCACCATGGATTCGTCCGCTGTGTCTGTTGACACCTCCCCGCCGGAAGTATAAAATGCGATGTCGCATCCGTTTTCGAGAAGGCTGTGTGTGTGTGTGTGTGTGTGTGTGTGTGTGTGTGTGTGTGTGTGTGTGTGTGTGTGTGTGTGTGTGTGTGAGCGTGAGAGCGTGTGTGTGTGTGTGAGAGCGTGAGCGTGCCTCTTTGAAACATTTGTAGCCCCAAAGTATGCTATGTTTCGTGAGGTGCCTTCATGCACAAATGCTGCCTTACAAGTCATTGCCTGATAGGGCAGCGAGGCAACAAGTCACTGCCGAGGTTTTCAGATGCAGCCTCTGATGTTGAAGCAGCAGCAGCAGCTCCTTGTCCTGTGTTTTATTAATACTTATAAAACGGTTAGTTCCTGTCCTTTACTCTGATTGGTCAATAGCTGTTTTATTCACGATACAGCACAGCTATGACCGCTTCACCCAACGGTTCTGTGTATCACTACACAACACTTAGCAACCACTCTTAGCAACGTAAACTTTGTTCTCAATTAATGTTGTTCATTGAAGTTTACTGTATTGTTCAGCCGTGACTTATTCACGATACAGCACAGCCTCTCGAACCTTAGTGCTTACTTATATCTGCCCTCATCAGGTATGAAACACATTAATGCAATAAGAGTATGTTTTTGACATGTTAGAGTTACGAGGAATGTAAATGACATTGTTTAAAGTCTTTAATAATTTACATTTATCAGAAGTGTAAAAGTTTGTTTCAAGTTCCCTCTGTGTATCGCGTGTGCTAGTCATGCATTTCATGCTAATGATGCGGTCTGACAAATAGCGTGATAATACAGTTAATCCATGAATATAATGTGTTTTTGATAAATAATGCAACAGTTATGAGTAACGAGTTGTAGTTGACTGTGCTTTAAAAGATGTATTTTTCACAAAATAAGTTTGATAAATGTGTTTGTACTTAAAACGTATAAAAAAGAATCATTTTTGTTGACATATGAACACATTTTCGGTGTTCATTCAAGTGTTAAATACAGCAACATGTTTATGTTGTCATGCAGAATGTTATATATGTGTGTGTTATAAATGAATATATTATGTCTTTAATTGTTGACATAGTAGTCAATGAGAAACTGTATACAGTAATCTTGTTACTTATCTTAAAGTGATGCTGTCACTCATTGGCATATAAAAAAATACATGTAATGTTTTAAATGGTTATAAATAAAATAAAAAAACAACAATACACAGACTCTGATGGTGAAGCAGCAGCAGCTCCGTGTCCTGTGTTTTATTAACTCTTATATCTCCCCTCATCAGGCGGTAAGGGTACTACACGAGTAACACGCTGAAGATGTTGCTTTTGAATATTCTAGTTTAGATTTAAATCCTTAAGAATTTTGTTTTATTTTGTTATTTGATTTGGCAACACTCGTGCTCTCTTCATTATTTCATTTGGGGAGTTTGTATTATTGTTAATTGTAAATATATTTTTGGACACATTTAAAGTCAATTTCTTGTTATATTGGTTGGGGGTTAAAATGATTAAATGTTTGTTCTCTGTTTGAACTTGTGTTCTCCTCTTCACTACCTGCCCACTGTTTGATTTCCACTATTAGGCTATATCCAAAATATGGTTATAGAGTTTTGTGAATATAAACCGACCGACCCCAAATGTACTATAAGTGGTAACTAAATACATTTTTAAATACAGAGATAATATATTAAAAGCACATTTTAGTTCATATTTCATGGTGTCTCAAAATAGCACAGTTGAGTACACTTAGATATTCTTAAGATTATCTTAAGAATTACTAAAGAAGACTTTTTAGTATATTAAGTACAAAATTAGTGCACGAAAATAGAGCACTTTAAGTACATTATAGAAATGTACTTTTTTCACCTGGGAATACACTGAGGAATGCTGCTTTTAAATGAACATTTATTTAAAAGAAAAGTTCTTTGATAAAACAACATTTTCTTAATGGCATAAACACAAGCTTCACTCCCTTGAAACTTTAACTGGAATCTCACTGTCAGGTTTCGCTGAAATGGACCCAAATGCAGTTGGAAATGCAACAAAAGTTTTATTCAGCGATAATGGTATTAGATAGCGAACTTCAATAGAAGAGATCAGAGTCCAAGCAGATCAAATCCCAGGCGAGCGGTATTCAGAAACAGGCGAGGATCATTAAAGATGATAGCCCAGGCAAACTTGGAGAGATCCACAAATATAGATAGTAATCCAGAGCAAAAGTCCAAAAATCCAGATGAACAGACCACTGGTCAAGGAGCACAGGCAGTCCAGACATCAAAGGGAATAACTGGGCAAAAAAAAAAAAAAAACCCTGAAAAAACACAAAACCAATAACTGATGAACCAAAACAAGACAAAGAGAAAACATGAGATTTAAATAAGGAGAAAATAGTTAAGGAAATAACAGACAGCTGTGAACGCGTGCACAACCGCGCCGATCGCGAGATGCGAACAGCTGATCGTGGCCGGCACGTGCGGACAAAAACAAAAACAAAGGCTCATGCAGGAGAAAGAGACAGATCAAACCTGAGCCCTGACATCTCACTGTTTCTGTCACTGCGACTTCCCGAACAGGCGAACAAGCACACACACACACACACACACACACACAAATGAAATATGTTCAGCCCAATTAGGCTAATGGCTCGATATAGGCTCATTTATTAGTCCTATCTGTTCAAAATACAATTCGGAATATTATCAGCTACTGCGACTTTTTGCAACAAACATTCATTTATAGAAAAACTCATTGCTTCTAAAGCCTACAGATATAAGAACAAAAACGAGTGTCAATTCAGCCTCAACGCAAACTGTTAATGGCCTAGTCTTACTTAGACTTTTTCTTTGCACTGTGCAAAAACAGAA
Source organism: Ctenopharyngodon idella (assembly GCF_019924925.1). NCBI lineage: Eukaryota > Metazoa > Chordata > Actinopteri > Cypriniformes > Xenocyprididae > Ctenopharyngodon > Ctenopharyngodon idella. The sequence goes on from NC_067226.1 coordinate 50,677,918, forward strand.
GAGCATCTTCTGTTCCAGGATTCAGGCGATTCCGCCTCGTCTCTATAACGCGGCACTAAATGAACCTCCTTGTTGCAGGAATGCTCAATATTCTCATAGCAAGGCGCAGCAGCCGTGGGAATAAGCGATCTTTTTGTCTCATCTTCCCGTTCTGTGAAGTCCACCTTCTGCTTTTTCGCTCGTCCACTGCTGTCATGTTCAGCTACAACGGGGATACGAGGAATCTGTTAACGCACACCTATCAGTGGTCAAAGTGCTTGGGTATAATGCGAAATAAATAAATAATAAATTAACTAAAGTAGTTAAAGTTCTCTCTCTCTCTCTCTTTTTTTTTTTTTTGGTAGGTTTAGTTACCATGTATACATTTATTTAACATATTTTGTTGTTTTATTAACATTAATGACAAATATAGGCTACGGAAGACCGAATCCATGGATACTGGCACATATCCTGTTTTCACCCAAATGTTTACGTCCACTTAAGCCATAACCGACTGTATTTACGTGATACTCCACACGATGGACATTTTGACAACTATGTGTGCATTTGACCATTCAGGCGCGAGGAGAACTGATCGCGCGCAAGAAAGAGAGAGAGCGCGCTTCTGGTCTGTGTCTTTCAGCGCGATTCCGCCTATCCCGCCTTTACTAATCGATAACGAATTGTGATTGAAAGCATGCAGTTCGCAATGTGTGTGTTGTCATCATTAATTTTGAAGTATTTCCACACCTCTGAGGCTGACAGTGTTTCTGCTGTTGCCGCCGGTGTCTCTGTGCACGGAAAATTCTATGGTTATGTCACGCGAGGTATCGGTCTTTGGTATCGGGGGTATTTTTACGAGTACAAGTACATGAGCTTGGTATCGGTGCATCCCTAACCTCCTGTCTGTCCTCTGGAGTCAACATTTTCAGTGATTTAAATTTGGGACAGAGAAAGGTGGCGACCTTGTGAGTGGGAGTTAGGACCACCTTCTCATCAAGCAGACTGGATGCGCGAGCACGGAGTCTGACTATGTATGATGGATCTCCAAACTTGGGCTCACAGTGTCTCTTAAGTTTGAAAAACCAGAGCAGCACCATGTGAACTGTCGAGTATTTTTCTCCTTCCAGCTCGTTAATGGCTAATTTGAAGAGAGTGAGGAATTCAATCAAGTGCACGAGCTGGTCTTGATGATGCCCTCCATTCGATGCAGCTGGCCTTTGTCATCCAGGAGCTGTCTGATGTCACTGTACTGTTTCAGTACAGATTCCAGCATGTCGACTTCACTGTTCCATCGAGCTTCACATTCTTGAATCACAGTGTGCGCTAAACTTGTAAAAAGCTCCTGTTCTCTTCAGAAATGTCACCAGGCTTTTGCACTTATCTAACATTTCCACCACCTCTTTGTTCTGGTGCATTCCTCTCACTGAACGTGTGTCTCAACACCGTGTTCAGTATGTGTGCGGAGCACGGGACCCAGTGGTAGGTCTGAAGTGCAGCCTTTATGTTCTGGTCACTGACAAACATGATTTTGTCTGCTGATATTCCATAACTGGTTATTTGGTTATGGATATTTTAGATGACTGTCAAATTCCACTGTTGCCAGAATGCGACTCTCCAGACTCCACTTCTCGGTGATGTAGTGACATGTAAGGACTGTATGTGCCCTCTTGATAAATTCGTCTGTCCACATATCTGTGGTAACAGCAATCCCACTGTATTCCACAACTTTCTGGATGACCTCTGACAGTTTTTCTTTATCAGCGGCAGTCTGGTGCTTTGCCCTGTCACAAACAGTTTGGCGATGTGGTATGACAGCATCAGCATCAACTGCACCGTACTGGCTCCGATGTTTATTAGTGTTTGGGCCACTTGGAGGAATCCTTTGCCAGAGACAACATCGAAGGGGTGTAACCTAGATTTAACTTCTATTGGTAATTTTTTGCTGTCCTGACGGACATAAGAACTTAAAGTGTTCATCTGACTCGACTGGTTTAACACACACATGATCTTAATGCAGCAGCAGTGGGCGTGAACAGCTGGTGATGTAAACAGGAAATCATCTGTAGGTTATAGTGTCTCATTTAACAACACTCGCTTCGACCTTCATGGACTTTGAGGACGCAGCCTCTGAACTGAGACACAGTTATAGTGTAACTATCCTGTTGTTGCAATAAAACTAACAGATGAATAAGACTGGATGAATTATGAAATATGACTAGAACAAAAACACTCACTGTTTATCCTGTTTCACGTCAGAGATGTAAATATTGTCCAGACTGAACGTCTACATGTGATGTGGAGATAAGAAAATGAGTGATGAGGATGTGTTTATGTGCAAAAGTGTTCAAAGAAACTGTAAACAGCAGGAGTCAGAAATGAAACAAAATAAGAATTTTCACAAAGAGACAAATTCTAAAAAATGTAACAGTTTTAATGTCTGCATTCCAGCCAATCACAATCAAGTATTTAGAGGAAATAAGACTGAAACAGCAGCAGCAGAAGATGATGTTATTATTTCAGTGGGATAATGAGAGTCCAACAACCTTCCATCAACTGTCTAGCTACCCATATTCTTTAAAATATCTTCTTTTGTGTTCAACAGAAATAATGAATTCATACAGATTTGGAAGCACTTGAGGGTGAGTAATTGATGACAATATTTTCATTTTTGGGTGAACAATCCCTTTAATGCAGGCTGAGTCTTGATCTCATCTCTGTTGTGAATGTCTCCTCACCACCACTAGGGGTCTCTGCGCTCAGAAGAAATATGAGAGCAAAAAAAGTTTTTCTGCCTTTCTATATGCAAATAAGGGGAAAGAGTTGGACTAATACACAAATATAGGGGAAGTGAATATGATATAGGGGTTTTCAGAGTAATAAACAAATGATGTGATGATGAATGAGGGATGAGAGCAGATATAATGATCACACTGTTTAAAGCTGCAGACAGAAACATCAGACTCAGGACAGAAACACACGACCTCTAAAGTAAGAACAACTCACATGTTCATTCTTCAAACACAACTAGACTTTGAGATGTTAATATTGTCTGAATGATTATGAATTTTGTTATTTTTTTTTTTTTTAAATTACATGATCATGTTTTATTTTAAGATGAATATGGGATTATCTGAGTTTTTCAATGTGTTTCTTCCTCAGAAATGGAGCAAACTCTATATTTCATTCTTCTTCTCATTGGTGAGTGTGTTTGTTGTTTTATTTATGGTTTATAGTTTCATCAGGTTTGACTCTGTTATGAAAAGCATTAAATCAAACCCTCACTTTCACAGCTCTCTGCTCCGTATCTGAATGTGTTCAGCGTCAGTATCACTTTATAAACGTGATGAAGAACTGGACTGAAGCTCAGAGATACTGCAGAGAGAATTACACAGATCTGGCCACCGTTGACAACATGAACGACATGAACGAGCTGAAGAAGAGTGTGAAAGATGGTGTTCAGTATGTCTGGATTGGACTGCAGAGGACGGGTGTTGATAAATGGCAGTGGTCTTCAGGTGATCCTGTGCTCTATCTGAACTGGGGATCTGGACAACCTGATGGCGGAGATGAGTGTGTTATGATGAGAAATGGACAATGGCATGATGGGTCATGCAGTAACAGCCGGACTTTCATCTGCAGTTCATCTAACAACAGTAAGTTCAGTTTCCTACAATGACAACAAACATTATTTGTAGAAAGATACTCTGTATACTGTACAACATTTTAATGCAATATTAAATTCTGATACTTTTTAATCTGGTCATAAATATATATTTGTCCACTTTCAACTTCTGTGTAGAAAATAAACCGATATTGAGCGAATGTTGATCTTTTGTTGTTGATAACTGTGGGAATCTGAGATTAGAGATCATAGAGAATTATATGTTCAGCAAACTTTATACTGTAAATGATAAATTCAAAAAATATCAAACCATTGTTTTGACCAACATAAATTATAATAAATTGTAATAAATTAATGAATGCATAAAATTTTAAAATATAATAGACATAAAAGAACTTGCTCCATCTTGATATTTATGAACAAAATAGAATTATTGTGTTACTGTAAAAATTATGTGTGATCGACTTAAACAAAACATATGATAACAATATTACACATGATATTTGAGTAGTTTTTATAGCTTGATTTCTGTAATGGAATCTAGATGAATAAATCATGTAAAATCTCCTAAATTATTTAGTCTATGATACAATGATTATAATATTTTTAGTGAAATGTGCTTCTTTATTTTAATTTGACTCTCAGTTTTGATTTTGAGTGAATATAAACTGTTTGTATTTGACTTTGAGTCGTGTTGTTCAATTAAAAGACTGTATTCTGCACAGAACAAGTAGAAACAAACTTGTTACTGTACTTACATTAGCAAAGATGATCATTGATCAAAACAACAAGCTTCATAGTATTAGTACATGCAGTTATTCACAACTGAACCATAATCTCTACTCTTCTGAACAATAATGATCAAAACTTCAATAACAGAAACTCTTTCAAACGTCAAACATAACTGAACATTAAACATTAACAGCACACACACACACACACACACACACACACACACACACACAAACACACACACACACAAACACACAAACACACACACACAAACAAATACACACACACACACACACACAACACACACACACACACACACACACACACACACAAATACACACACACACACACACACACACACAAATACACACACACACACATAAACACACACACACAAATACACACAACACACACAAACACACACACACGCACACACACACACGCACACACACACACACAAACACACACACACACAAATACACACACACACACACACAAATACACACACACACACACACAAAAATACACACACACATACACACACACACACACACACATTTACAGACTAATTTAAATGTGTAATTTATTTGCATTAGCATATATTAATATAAACATTTATTTAAATATATATATTTTTTTACATTTAAAGTAATTTGCATTAGCATATTTAAAAAGTATGATTTAATACATTTAAATATGTTAATGAGAGTGAATTTAAATGTATAATTATAAAAACTTTGAAGACAAACTTTAATTTGGCTTGAAAAAGCCTCGCCAGAAAGTTTGAAATAGTTTGAAAATCTTGAAGTTTGAAGCTTTTCAGTTTGAAATAGTTTAAGTTTTAGTTTGAATGGATGAATCGATACAGACAGACAGACAGACAGGGTTAGGGTGCTCAGGGTGGTTGCTAGGGTGTTGTTATGTGGTTGCTAGGGTACTCTGAGTGGTTGTGAGGGTTTTGCTATGTGGTTGCTAAGGCACTTGGGTGGTTGCTATGGTTTTTCCTATGTGGTTGCTAAGGTACTTGGGGTGGTTGCTATGGTTTTGCTATGCGGTTGCTAAGGTACTTGGGTTTGTTGCTAAGGTGTTACTATGTGGTTGCTAGGGTACTTGGGGTGGTTGCTATGGTTTTGCTATGTGGTTGCTAGGGTACTTGGGGTGGTTGCTATGGTTTTGCTATGTGGTTTGTAAGGTACTTGGGGTGGTTGCTATGGTTTTTCTATGCGGTTGCTAAGGTATTTGGGGTGGTTGCTATGGTTTTGCTATACGGTTGCTAAGGTACTTGGGGTGGTTGCTATGGTTTTGCTATGTGGTTGCTAAGGTACTTGGGGTGGTTGCTATGGTTTTGCTATGTGGTTGCTAGGGTACTTGGGGTGGTTGCTATGGTTTTGCTATGTGGTTGCTAGGGTACTTGGGATGGTTGCTAAGGTGGTGCTATGTGGTTGCTAGGGTAGTCTGGGTGATTGCTAGGGTGTTGCTATGCAGTTGCTAAGGTACACTGAGTGGTTACTAAGGTGTTGCTATGTGGTTGCTAAGGAATTCAGGGTGGTTGCTATGCTGTCACTATGCAGTTGCAAGGGTATTCTGGGTAGTTGCTAGGGTTGTTGGTAAGCTGTTGCTAGAGTACTCAGGGTGTACTCCTGAATATTTAATATATCATCAGCTGTAGAAACAGTCTTTGAATGACACGTGTTTCTGATGTTTCCACTGCTGCTCTTATTCACATCCAAACCATAAAGCAGCATAAGAATAATGAACAAACTGATTCATGAATCTGTTTCCATTTGTTTTTCTTAAAGTGAACACAGGACTCGTCTTTGTCCATCAGATGAAGAATTGGAGAGACGCTCAGAGTTACTGCAGACAGAATCACACTGATCTGGTCAGTGTGAGGAACCAGAATGAGAATCAACAGCTTCAGAAGTTCATCAATGATAGTCTCATATCTGGTGATGTCTGGATCGGTCTGTTCAGAGACTCATGGCAGTGGTCAGATCAGAGTAACTCCTCATTCAGATACTGGATGTCTGGTGAACCTAATAATGCTGGAGGAAATCAAATCTGTGTAGAGATTTATCCGAACGCTCAGGGACAATGGAATGACATCCCTTGCAGCGAACAACATCCTTTTGTGTGTCATGAAGGTGAGCAGATCCTCACAAAACACACACAATCCATCCATCACCTCCAGATATCTTAAAGTTCACACTACATGTCTGACATGACAAATTCCTCCACAGTGTTTGTTCTGCATGTTGTTTTTGATCAGTCTCTCTCTAGTTTCTGCTTGTGGTTTGTTTTGTGTCCAGATAAACTGATTCTGATCAAAGAGAATCTGACGTGGCCTGAAGCTCTGAGATACTGCAGACAGAATCATGTGGATCTGGTCTCGGTTCATTCAGAAGAGATTCAGCGTCGTGTGATGAATGTGGTTAAACAGGCGTCTACTGAGTTGGTGTGGTTGGGTTTACACAACTACTGCAGCATGAACATGTGGCTCTGGTTGAGCGGAGAGATCGTGTGCTATCAGAACTGGGCTCCAGGGAACGGAACGACACCGGAAGACTGCCGCCTCGAGAAGAGAAAAGGAGCAGTTCAGTCTGGAGGAGATCAGCGCTGGATCAGCCTTCCTGAAACTCACAAACTCAACTTCATCTGCAGCAGAAATGATGAGTGAAAAGACACGTGAATGTTTGTGTGTGAACTTACATTCACTGTTTTTATTCTCCATTATTTTTCTTATTTACTTGTTTGATTTGTTCTTTAATAATTTCTGAGTGAATCTACTAATTGTGTTTTAAAAGTGTCTGTTTTATTTCTGTATGTTAATGATCATGACATAATGTGATCTTATCAAAGTTTTCTAACATTAATGTTTAATATTCTTTAGATGTCTAAAATAGTAACACAATATATGTCTGATTTAAGAATCTCTTTGTATATCTGGTGTGTTTATGTGTCTGTATGTTTTCACTAATATTATCTATATCAATAAAACTTTGAGCAGCAGATGTTAAGAATAATATTATTTGTGTCTCAGCAGAATGAAATCTGGTTTATTGGAAAGGCAGAAGTGAAGTGATGTCACAATGAACTGTCAATTAAATCTAACAAATATGTAAAATTTATATTTGATTGTTGATGTGTTTGGATGATATTTAGGATATGTTGTCACTTACAAAAAATCAAAATTTCAGCTTCCTGGAATAAATTAAATGTGTGAATCTTTGGAAAGAAAGATTTGATTCATGATTCAAGAGCGATTTTTGCAAATTCAGAATGATTCGATTCAAGATGATTCACAATGAGATTCAATTAAATTTAAACACCTTTGATAATAAGACTCACACAAACTTCAAGAATCAACTTGTGAATCAACAATGATGACATTCTTCATGCCGCAATGCATTCTGGGAGCCATGGATGAGTTATTAAATGATGCACCCAGAATGCATTGCAGCATGAAGCATGTCACTGTTATTGAGATTCATTCACTGATTCTTGATGTCTGTGTGTGTCTTAATGTCAAAGCAGCTTAAATTTTTAGTGCACAGTGTTTTTTGTTGTTGTTTTTGTTTGTTTTAATCTTTGATATCTGATTAAAAAACTGTTGGGTCTAATACTGTAGAATCAAAGAGTTGCTATAAGAAATAATGTGAAATTAATACCATAGATTAGACTGGGAGAAATCAGACAATCAGACTCTACATGATGACAGTATCTTTATCATCAACAAATAGCTAACATCATCTGATCACATTGTCTTTTGCTGTACTTGCAATAACACACAGTTGCAGCAGCCAAAGAGAAACTAGTAATCTTTGTGCGTCGCTTATAATAAACAAATCCAACGTACATATCTGCACCGGGCACAGTTTTGACATGACAGCATACCCGGATAAAAAAGTCACCGCTCGCTAGTACTAGTTGCTTTCAGTTAAAACAGTTCAAACATGCATTTTAGTCTAGGACTAGCTTAATCCTTGTCTGTGAAACCGGGGGTAAAAGTCACCATTATGACTTAAAAGTTTAAATTATGTGCTAGATCGTAAAAAACCCCGGAGCCGTGTGGAGTGCGTTTATGATGGATGGATGTGGATGGAAGCACTTTCTTCAGCTCATACTCATTGGTATCGTTCACCGCCATTATAAAGCTCGGATGCGTCAGGATATTTATTAATATTTCTCCGACTGTGTTCATCAGAAAGAAGAAAGTCATATACACCTAGGATGGCTTGAGAGTAAATCTTGAGCTAATTTTCATTTAAAAAGTGAACTAATCCTTTAAGTCTTATGCTGCGTTCACGCCATCTCGTAATTACCTTAGTCTCGAGAGGACAACACATGCCGTTTTACTCGGAGCTGTTCATGTCGTTGAACTGGGAATTTTGCCTTTCTGTGGCAACACTATCGAAGCCTAAATGAATCCGCAGCAGTCAGGAGGTACAGCAGGAGCTCTCCAAAAAAAATCACAGCTCACATGTAATTACAAGCTCTACGAGGACATGAACGCTTTTTACAAGTTGAAATCTCATAATTACGGTAATTACGACATTACGATTTAAGAGAAGATATTGTTGAATAAAGTTGTTATTTTTGTTTTGTTTTTGGCGCACAAAAAGTATTCTCGTCTCTTCATAACATTAAGGTTGAACCACTGCAGTCACATGACTGTTTTAACGATGTCTTTAGCACCTTTCTGGACCTTGAAAGTAGTAATTAAATTGCTGTTTATGAACGAGTCATATAAGTCTCGGATTCAATCAAAAATATCTTAATTTGTGTTCTGAAGATGAACGAAGGTCTTTCGGGTGTGGAATGACATGAGGGTGAGTAATTAATGACAGAAATTTCATTTCTGGGTGAACTAACCCTTTAAAGCATTAGTATAATTTGCCAATGGAGAGTCTTTCAGTGTTTATGAATGCATTTTAAAAGACTAAAATATCAGACATTAACATACTAACATGAATGAGGATTATAAGTAATAAGGATGTTCAAAAGAACCTTTAAAAAATCTTGTTTAAAACCCAATCACCAAGTTTTTAGAAATGCAATATTTGCATTTATGTCATTTTTTTCAAAGGTTTTGATTCACACAATGACTCAGAACCACTAAATAAAAAGTAAATAGTGTATTGCATAGATCCAAACTCTTTCATATGTTATAAAAGAGTCTTATTTTGAAATTTATTTTTTTAAAGTCTCATGGTCACTGATGGTGTTTTTCCCCCATGTTGCTTGTTAGTTTAGTTATGTCGTATAAATATCCTCCTGTGACAGTTAATTTTTAGGGGCCAGGCTGCAAAATTGCATATGGATTTGGAAAGCCAGACTATATATTAGCAATGGTTTCAAAATTGCAGACAGTCACATTATTTTCATGACCTTTATCAGCTTTATATTTAATGTTAAATATAAATCAATATTTTTTTTACATTTGCTTTTGAGTGTACAGGTGCTGGTCATATAATTAGAATATCATCAAAAAGTTGATTTGTTTCACTAATTCCATTCAAAAAGTGAAACTTGTATATTATATTCATTCATTACACACAGGCTGATATATTTCAAATGTTTATTTCTTTTAATCTTGATGATTATAACTGACAACTAAGGAAAATCGCAAATTCAGTATCTCAGAAAATTAGAATATTACTTAAGACCAAAACAAAGAAAGGATTTTTAGAAATCTTGGCCAACTGGAAAGTATGAACATGAAAAGTATGAGCATGTACAGCACTCAATACTTAGTTGGGGCTCCTTTTGCCTGAATTACTGCAGCAATGCAGCGTGGCATGGAGTCGATCAGTCTGTGGCACTGCTCAGGTGTTATAAGAGCCCAGGTTGCTCTGATAGTGGCCTTCAGCTCATCTGCATTGTTGGGTCTGGCATATCGCATCTTCCTCTTCACAATACCCCATAGATTTTCTATGGGGTTAAGGTCAGGCGACTTTGCTGGCCAATTAAGAACAGGGATACCATGGTCCTTAAACCAGGTACTGGTAGCTTTGGCACTGTGTGCAGGTGCCAAGTCCTGTTGAAAAATGAAATCTGCATCTCCATAAAGTTGGTCAGCAGCAGGAAGCATGAAGTGCTCTAAAACTTCCTGGTATACGGCTGCGTTGACCTTGGACCTCAGAAAACACAGTGGACCAACACCAGCAGATGACATGGCACCAAACCATCACTGACTGGAAACTTTACACTGGACCTCAAGCAACATGGATTGTGTGCCTCTCCTCTCTTCCTCCAGACTCTGGGACCCTGATTTCCAAAGGAAATGCAAAATTCACTTTCATCAGAGAACATAACTTTGGACCACTCAGCAGCAGTCCAGTCCTTTTTGTCTTTAGCCCAGGCGAGACGCTTCTGACGCTGTCTGTTGTTCAAGAGTGGCTTGACACAAGGAATGCGACAGCTGAAACCCATGTCTTGCATGCGTCTGTGCGTAGTGGTTCTTGAAGCACTGACTCCAGCTGCAGTCCACTCTTTGTGAATCTCCCCCACATTTTTGAATGGGTTTTGTTTCACAATCCTCTCCAGGGTGCGGTTATCCCTATTGCTTGTACACTTTTTTCTACCACATCTTTTCCTTCCCTTCACCTCTCTATTAATGTGCTTGGAGACAGAGCTCTGTGAACAGCCAGCCTCTTTTGCAATGACCTTTTGTGTCTTGCCCTCCTTGTGCAAGGTGTCAATGGTCGTCTTTTGGACAACTGTCAAGTCAGCAGTCTTCCCCATGATTGTGTAGCCTACAGAACTAGACTGAGAGACCATTTAAAGGCCTTTGCAGGTGTTTTGAGTTAATTAGCTGATTAGAGTGTGGCACCAGGTGTCTTCAATATTGAACCTTTTCACAATATTCTAATTTTCTGAGATACTGAATTTGGGATTTTCCTTAGTTGTCAGTTATAATCATCAAAATTAAAAGAAATAAACATTTGAAATATATCAGTCTGTGTGTAATGAATGAATATAATATTCAAGTTTCACTTTTTGAATGGAATTAGTGAAATAAATCAACTTTTTGATGATATTCTAATTATATGACCAGCACCTGTACAGTGAGGTAGAAATACTGGCACAGATTATCAGTGAATTTACCGTGTCCTTACCATCATAGCAAATTAACTGAAATATCCCAAAACTCCTGCCATCGTCCATGGTGCCACAGTTTTCAGTCCCTCTATAGTTGTCCAGCTGGTCATCTCTCCCCTGTAGAAAGTGCGGTCAGACAGAGACCAGTGCCAGTCTGGAGCGGCGTCTTTCTTCAGTCCTATCTAAGTGTTTGTTCCCACAATCCCGTTCACGACGGCTGAAGTCTGCCTCGTCTTCAACAGCAACAAAATGATAGTGGTGTTTTCTGCAGTAGCTTTGGGCTTCATATGTTTTAGCCTCATTAAGAAAGACGAATTGTATGGAGATCCCAGATGAGACACACACACCTGTGAAAGAGCAGGGTTGTCTTTCCAGTCTTTCCATGAGGAACGTTCCAACAAAAATATGTTCTAAGATTGTTTGGCTGTTGTTCCCAAAATGTTATTTCGGAATGTTCTCAGAATGCCCAAAACATCAAGGTTATTAAATGTATTAAAAACCTTTTTTCTTGGTTATAGAGTACCTCAGGGATGACATGTTTTTGTAGGCAAAACCTGGAAGCGAGTTAGCATTTCAGGACTTCTGGTTCCATCGCCTTAAAGTCTATGCGTTTTTTGAATGGGTTTTTGCTAAATCACCTGAAATAAGGTCTGTGGTTAACAAAGCCTCTAAATATTTTCACGTTTTGATCTATGACATAAAACACACCAGTTATAACCCGCTTGTGATTTTTTAAACCTTTATTGTGTCTTAAAGACGGCGGTTGCTAAAAAGGGACTACTTCCTTTGGCGGGGACTTTAGACGTCATCATGACAAACAGGACATTTGGACAGCATTTCTCATGAAAAAGTGGATAAGTATTCATACACAGCGCAGATCATAATCAGCGAGCATGTTTTTAAATAAAGTTGTTTTTTAATAAAGTTTGAGGAAGCTTGGTGGTGGTGACGTTGATCCGCAACCGTGATGTGCTGTAGTCCGTTTATAGCCTACTGTTAGCTTTTTATATCTGACCACTTTATTTAGGCTTCAAAATGTATAAATGTTTTGTTAACTTGTAAAGATTATCTTGATAGACAAAACATGTAAGTGTCATAACCCTTTGTTAAACACAGAGCTTATTTTTTGCGATTTTCCAAAAGTCTATAGGAAAAATGCATAGGCTTTCGATCGAGGGAACCCGTGCGCCGCTAACTTCCGGGTTCGCCTACAAAAACACGTCATCCCTGAGGTACTCTATTCGAACCAGATAACTTTGAGCGAACGTCCTATTAACGTTACTGGAAGAACGTTTGTTCATAACTTTGGGAGAACCTTGCCTGAACGTTCTGAGAACATTCCCTCCCATTACTCAGTAATACTGAAAAGTACAGAATTTTACCTCAATGAATAAGCATTACAATGCAATTTTCTGAAAAAGGTCACTGAAAAACAAAATGCAGAAGTGAATAGTGCATTTTTTAAACAAATGTAAGCATGCAAATGCCTGAACCAAACAAAGAAACAGTTGAGTTTAAATGTCACATCTTCATCTTCAAGTGGAGGGTCACTTCTTTGAGCACGACTTGCATTTTCTGCAACTGAGGGCTTGCAATTCAGACACTGTAGTATTTTAATAGTATTTTAAGGCTGCTTTATCACAGGATCTGTGAAAAGAAAAACAGAATTTATATCAAATTAACCAATGAATGACAGTTTTGCATCCATGATTGAATATACAGTATGTATTATAATTTGCATTGATATTCATTAGAATTTTGTTGACTTCTCAACTTACCTTTTGACTATATCCTGATCAAGCTTGACATATGAGTGTCCATTTTTATCCTCTTCACAGCCTCAGCAGTTTCATTAAGCATCCCTCTTTACAATTTAATCTTTGTACTTATCTGTAATTAGAAATGTATATTAGAAAATAAACAGAAAGACAAAATTGTCAAGCTTGAACAAATATAAACAAATCAATGAACACTACCATAGTTGGCTGGTCAGCTCAAACAAAGTAATTGTATGTTCATAACATGTTTTATCAAAGTTCATTTACCTCATTATGAAGCCAAATTGTTCAGGAAATCAGAAATAAATACACAACTTAAATTTGCAAATAAAAAGAAAGTTAAATGTAATGTTGTATCTGTTTTTTAACATTTAATTATTTTTTTCTGCCAAAGCATTGGACAATGTTTTATAGTTGTTATAAGACAGACAAATGTCACCACATACATTTTAAACAGATTTATCAAGTCTTTAGAAATAGAGGTCTGCGCGGGACTGTTTTTTTCATCCCACTCCCGCCTAAAATTCACTCTGTGTTCACCCGCTATCCGCATATGGTGATTTTCTTCCCGACCCGACGGGTCCCGCTAAATTTATATTGTTTTCAGAATCTCGCATTTAAACATTTAAAAAAGAAAGAGAGTGATTGTGGATAACAAATATAAAACGTTGCATAGCATATACAAGATTTTTATTTGTTATTTGTCTTATGATGCTGTCAACACCCTAAAAATGTCAGAGAAAAAATGCCACAAAGAATAATAGGCTAAATATCACAGAGAAAAAAAATAGGCTAAATTAAATAGCCTACAACATGTCCCTCAAAACTATAGGCTAAGCCAAAAATACATAACGAAAACTGTTGGCTTACTAGTTGTCACGGTTCATGGATTCACTTACTCACCCTCGTGTGTTGTGTGTGTGTGTTTGGGTGTGAGTGAATGATTGTGTGGGCGTCACCCGTTATGGTCTGATTGCGATCTGTTGCCAGCCGTGTCTTGTTAGTGGTTGTTATATATTGTGCGTGTCTTTATGTGGTCTTTGTCAGTTCGTTGCAGGCTGTTCCCGGTGTCGTGTTCTCTGTGTGTTGCTTCCTGGTTTTTGGATTCTGGACTTTCGTCATGTGCCCTGTTTTCTGGGTTGGATTATCCTTGTTCTCTGATACCCGCTGTAGCCCTGCGCCACTCGGTGCCACGCCACTCTGCACGCCACCGTTCTGCACGCCACAGCCTCTGCCTCGTCTGACCCTTGGAGTGAAGTTATTGTACAGCGTTTTCCTGTCAATAAATATTGTTATTCTTGCACTTGGATCCTCTGTCTGTGTTCATTCCCTGACAGAACGAACTGACCCAATTATGGATCCAGCAAGGTCGTCGGATCTTCAGGAGTATTTGAGCAGGAGTGCTCAACGGATGGATCATCAGGACGAGCAAGTGGTGGCCACAGCTCGCGCCGTTCAGGCGTTGGTGGCGCAGGTGGCTGAGTTATCTACCCAGGTTCAACATCTCTCATCTCCCACTGCGCCAGCTCCACCGTCTGTTCCCCACCCATCCGCCAACATCAGCAGTCTACAAGAGCCGCGTATTCCTGCACCAGAGAGGTATGCTGGAGAACCAGATATTTGTAGAACCTTTCTAACGAAGTGCTCTATTTATTTCTCTTTGCAACCTAACACGTTTTCCTCTGAGGAATCTAAAGTCGCGTTGGTCATGACGCTACTGACGGGACGCGCGGCATTGTGGGGAACAGCGGTGTGGGAGAACAAACATCCGTGCTGCTCCTCGTTCCACACCCTGTCGCAGAAGATGAGACGGGACGGGAGGCAGCGCACAAACTCGCGGACCTGCGGCAGGGAATCCAACCAGTGTCTGATTACGCCATCAAATTCCGCACCCTGGCAGCAGAATGCAAGTGGAACGACGAGGCGCAGTGGGATATGTTCCTGCATGGGTTGGCCGACCGTGTTCAGCAGGAGATTTACCAGCTGGATCTACCCACCAGTCTCGACGGTCTCATTGAGCTCGCGATCTGGCCACGCGTCTGCACATACCCATCCACCCCCTGGAACATGCCATAACTGTCATCGCCCTTAACGGACAGAAGCTACCTACCATCACACACGCCACGGAGCCCTTAACCGTCATCACTTCCAGTAATCATACTGAACAGTTGCCATTTTTCATTTCCAGATCTACTACTCATCCGGTCGTCTTGGGTCATCCGTGGCTTCTCAAACACAAGCCCAGGATCGAGTGGGGTCAGGGGTCCGTGGCAGAGTGGAGCAACCAGTGTCATGCGTCTTGTTTGTTGTCTGCCTGTTCTTCTGTGTCTCGTTCTGTGTTACAGGAGTCGTCGGTGAATCTGTCAAACGTGCCAGAGGAGTACCTTGACCTGAAGGAAGTGTTCAGTAAGTCCCGGGCTGCTTCTCTTCCTCCGCATCGTCCCTACGACTGTGCCATAGACTTAGTACCAGGGTCTTCTCCGCCTAAAGGCAAGTTATATTCACTTTCTAATCCTGAAAGGGAGGTCATGGAGAAATACATTTCTGATTCTCTGGCAGCTGGGATCATCCGCCCTTCCTCGTCTCCCGCGGGGGCAAGTTTTTTTTTCGTGGGTAGGAAGGACGGGTCGCTGCAGCCGTGCATTGACTACAGAGGACTGAACAACATCACGGTAAAGAATACTTATCCTTTGCCGTTGATGTCTTCTGCCTTTGAACGGCTGCAGGGCGCGTCTCTTTTCACGAAATTGGACCTGCGCAACGCTTATCATTTGGTTCGCATTAGGGAGGGGGATGAGTGGAAGACGGCATTTAACACCCCTAGAGGGCACTTTGAATACTTGGTTATGCCTTTCGGCCTTTCCAACTCGCCCGCCGTGTTCCAAGCACTCGTGAATGACGTGTTGAGAGACATGATCGATCAGTTCATTTATGTCTACCTGGACGACATATTGATATTTTCTTCTTCTCTCCAGGAACATGTGCAACACGTCAAACGAGTGCTCCAGAGGCTGCTAGAGAATGGGCTTTTTGTCAAGGCGTAGAAGTGCGTTTTTCATGCACAGTCAGTTCCATTTTTAGGGTATATCGTATCGTCTGAGGGGGTGCGCATGGATCCTGACAAGGTTAAGGCTGTGGTGGATTGGCCAATCCCAGATTCCCGTAAGGCCCTGCAGAGGTTTTTGGGATTCGCCAATTTTTACCGGCGTTTTATTCGCAATTTCAGCCAACTAGCCGCTCCTCTGACCGCCTTAACCTCCACCGCAACGGCGTTCAGGTGGTCTAATGCAGCTGAGGCTGCATTTTCCAATCTGAAAAGCCGCTTTGTTTCGGCTCCCATTCTTGTCGCCCCTGATCCTTCACGTCGGTTTGTGGTGGAGGTTGATGCTTCAGAGGTGGGGGTAGGGGCAGTTCTATCCCAGCGCGCCACCACGGACGATAAGATGCACCCTTGCGCGTTTTTTTCTCATCGCTTATCCGCCGCCAAACGGAATTACGACATTGGTAACAGGGAGCTGCTGGCGGTCAAATTAGCTTTGGAAGAGCGGCGTCACTGGTTGGAGGGGTCGGGGGTACCTTTCATCGTCTGGACCGATCATAAGAATTTAGAATACATCAGATCCGCTAAACGACTAAACTCTAGGCAGGCTCGGTGGGCTCTGTTTTTCGGTCGTTTCGATTTTTCTCTATCATATCGTCCCGGGTCTAAAAACATCAAGCCCGATGCTTTATCTCGTGTTTTTGATCGTTCCGAGCGCCCGTCCACTCCCGAGTGTATTTTACCTGAGAGACTCATTGTCTCTTCACTCACATGGGAGGTCGAGTCGAAGGTCCACACGGCCTTAGAAGGGGTAACGCCTCCGCCCGGGTGCCCGCCGAGTCGATTATTTGTGCCAGAGAGGTTACGTTCAGACGTTATCCGATGGGGCCATGATTCCAATCTGCCTTGTCATCCAGGGGTTAGTCGTACCATGTTTTTGGTTAAGCAACGATTCTGGTGGCCCTGCATGGCTCGCGACGTTCGCAATTTTGTTTTGGCTTGCTCTGTCTGCCCTCGTGGTAAGATTTCTAATCGTTCCCCAGATGTCCCTTCAAGACCCTGGTCCCACATAGCGCTAGATTTCATAACAGGCCTCCCTCCTTCACAGGGCAATACGGTGATTTTGACCGTAGTGGACCGGTTCTCGAAGGCGGCACATTTCATCCCCTTGCCCAAATTACCCTCTGCCAAGGAGACAGCGGTTACTGTCATTAATCACGTCTTTCGTATTCATGGCCTCCCGGTAGACGTGGTTTCTGACAGGGGATCCCAATTTACCTCCAGATTCTGGAAGGAGTTTTGCAGATTACTGGGAGCGACTGTTAGTTTGTCGTCTGGGTTCCATCCCCAGAGTAACGGGCAAGCTGAGAGAGCCAACCAGGATTTGGGGAGAACGTTGCAATGTCGGGTAGCTCAGAATCCTTCCTCCTGGAGTCAGCAGCTTCCTTGGGTGGAGTACGCGCACAACTCGTTACCAGTGTCGGCTACGGGCCTGTCGCCTTTCCAGTGTAGTCTAGGTTACCAGCCACCTATCTTTCCTAGTCTGGAATCCGAAGTCGCGGTCCCCTCCGCTCACGCCTTCGTCCAGAGGTGTCGTCACACGTGGAGAAGAGCCCGAGAGACTCTTATTCAGGTGGGAGCGCGCACCAAGGCCCAGGCCGATCGCCACCGGCTGAAGCCTCCCGTATACGTCGTCGGACAAAAAGTGTGGCTTTCTTCCAGGAACATTCCGCTCCGCTCCGTATGTAATAAGTTGGCACCTAAATTCATTGGCCCGTTCACTGTCACCAAGATTCTTAGTCCGGTGACAGTCCGCCTCAAATTCCCCCCAGCGTACCGTAGAATTCACCCCGTATTCCACGTATCTAAAATCAAACCTGTTTTTCATGCTAACATTAATCCGCCGGTTCCGGTTTTTGGATTCTGGACTTTCGTCGTGTGCCCTGTTTTCTGGGTTGGATTATCCTTGTTCTCTGATACCCGCTGTAGCCCTGCGCCACTCGGTGCCACGCCACTCTGCACGCCACCGTTCTGCACGCCACAGTCTCTGCCTCGTCTGACCCTTGGAGTGAAGTTATTGTACAGCGTTTTCCTGTCAATAAATATTGTTATTCTTGCACTTGGATCCTCTGTCTGTGTTCATTCCCTGACACTAGTATACTGCAAAATGAAACATCCACGCAAGAACAGAATGATGCTGACTGACGACCGTTTCAGAACGTCTCTCCTCCAAAATCCGATCACAAAGGTTGAATGTTCTCTGAAGGAGCACTCACGCAGACCTCTAATGCAAAGAACATATCTTGCCAGGTTTCTCAGGACAGGGAACTGTGTGAACGCCACCACTGCACAAAGTTTTGTTCACTTTAAGTTCAAGCACAGATGCGCTGATGTCAAAGCATCGACTGGGTTATTGTCAGACCGCCCGCTCCCGCCTAAAGTACACTATAGTTACCGAACGCAATCCGCCTTTCATTCAAAATTTAATCCCGCGGACCTCTATTTAGAAAGGGTCTTTGACTGTACCAGTGCTTAAAGGTGCAGTAAGTGGTATTTGAACTACGCTGTTGGACACTGTTGATATTTGAAATCAACCCAAACAAACCCACCCCTCTCTTCATTGCTCCACCTCCAAAACTCACACTCTAATTCTAACCACCCTGCTCTGAGTCGGACTCGAACCGCTGCTGGCAGGTGAGGCGAATGCACTACCAATGACGCTAACACCTCATTCTCTAGTGGTCGTCAGTGCGGAGTGGTTTACCTGCACAACTCTCACTATCTGTTTGTTGTTGGACTCGGCCCCACTAACTTCCAAATAGTGGATTTGAAATATCACTAAGTCCCCCTTTAAGTTGCAGATATCTAGTGTCAGTATCATGTTACCGCGGTTAACGTCCGTATTCCACGTGTTATCTACTAGCAAATGCATAGCAGCCCTAGGAAAAAACTAAATATTGAGCTTTGTATTTATGCAAACAGCAACTAAAAACTTACCAGTAACTTCTGCGGGCAGCATCTTCATCTGTTCGCGTCTGATTGACCAAATTGAATGTAGCTGCACTGAAAAAGACGCGCTGTTACACGCTGTCAAAAATATGACAGTAAAGTTAAAGGTGCTTTATGTAAGTGTAAGGCAGTGTATTGTGTTGTCCACAAGATGTCGCTATACCACTGTTGTGTTAAGGCAGATTCAAGTGCCTTTAGCATGGTTTGAGCCTCTTGATGTACCGTAGTGTTGATACTTTTCTTCAGTTCATGTTATCAACGCTATAGGTAAGCCATGTTAACGATAGTGGAAGTTGCAATGAAAAATATCTTTGTTGTTATCACACTAAAGTTCAGTTTATTCAGATATTTTGTGTTTTAAACTGCTAAAGACCTAAATGCAGAGTAATATGTAAAGTTAAAATGTTTTGTTCTTTCTTTTAAATGTGATTAATGTGTGGTGGCTAATACAAAGCTATCTATTATAATATAAGCAGCGAGAGCTTGCTATTGAATTGCATGTGCATTGAAATGTACTTTAATAGTTTAAAACTTAAGTTGAGTTCATGTTATCAACGCTATAGATGCCGTGCTGTGGAATAAACAGTCAAGCCACAATCCCGAACCCCTCTGTGTCCGCGTCCCCTTCCTCTACCACCTCCCATGATCATACACAACACAGCGCAGAGTAGCAGCAGCGGTGCTGGAGACCAGTAAGCGCGCGGAGAGAGAGAGAGAGAGAGGGCTACATAAGAATGTTTGCCCCGCCCCCTCCTCCTCAGACTCAATGCTCTCGCGGGTTGCCAGTTTGAAGACGCAACGGGAGCGAGCTCAATTGACATTGGAAGGCGAGGAGACTTACACACTGTAAGATAATTAGTTGATTTATTGATTTATAATGAGTTGATATCATGTTTTAATATGCTTCCGTTTAGAGATTTTTAGATGGATGCTGAGGCTTTTTAGGTCAGGTAGAATCTGTGATCTCTGACCCAGTTTGTTCGCTGGCTTCCATGGCTGCAATTCACTGCATTTATTTTCTGCCAACTGGCAACCCGGGGTGGCGAAATACTATTGGGTAAATTGGCAAAGACCAAAACAAAAACAGAAATTCCGATACAGAACGCAAATTTCAAAGTAAAATAACTGGCTGTAGCAATGGTTTTCAGAGAAACGTGTATGTGAACTCAGCATGTTTAATAAACATCTACAAACATATTTTCATGCTTTAGTACAGTTGAAAACTTACATAGAGCACCTTTAATTAAATACAAATCTTACCTGGAGTCACAAAATAACGGGGTTCCAAAAGCCACACAAAAGAAAAATTGAGATATTTTAATGAAATCTTGGAGATTTATATCCATCTGATGAAAGACGACTCACCAAAACTGTTCACGTTTCAAAAAGTTCATCGCAAAAAAAAAAAAAAAAAGTAATCCATATGAATCACATGGTCTCTTTCCAGTGCTCTAAAGTGACACGATCGCTCTAGTCTATATAATTTAACAGTTTAAATTAAGTCTTCTATTAACATTCAAAGCACACAGCGTATCTGGTGCGAGGCTGCCTGAGACTGCGAGCTCATCATCATAAGAACCAATCAGAGCCGTTCAACAACCTTGAAACCAATCAGGTTTCATCACGTTTGTTACACTTGTTTAAATTTAAACACAAGTAATTATATTATTATATATATAAATATATATTAAGCATCTTTGGAAAATTGATTTATGATGCATTTCAAATAATATGATGTTGAAATCCTTGGGAATTCCAGTAGTCTATTAAAATTAATGTATCATGTAATGGACAACAGCCTTTTAAGTAGCATAACCTTTTACAAGTAAAACTGAACAACATATTAATTTTAAGTATGCTTATGGCAATACTTAATAATAGTTGACAAATGTTTATAATACATTATAAGTTGGTACATTGTAAATGTTAAAAATGTTTTTCAAAATATCTTTCTTTTGAAAAAATTTTAAATTCTAAATATATAAATATTTGAAATATATTGCAGTAGGCCTACACATGGTTATAAAGTACATTTAAACCCACTAAAAGCTTAATCATTTTGCTATGTTCTTAAAGTACACATAAAATATACTTTAAGTAAGAGTAACATAAGTATGTTTTCTGTAAATACACTAATTCACTAAAAGTATGCTTGTGTTTAGCATATTTCTTAAAAGTGTAATTAAGCATATACTTATAAGTACTTCTAGTATATTTTTTCAGAAATGTATTAAAATGCAATTCAGTATATTTTTAATGCCCTTCAAATAAGCATGTTGTGAATACAAATGTATTATTAACATACTACTTGCATTTCAAGTATATTTTTAATACATTTAATACTACATCTTTTTCACCTGGGTGAGCTATTGAGCAACACCTCTGTAACATGGTGCATCTCCTGCAGAGCTCTAAATGAATCGCAAGATAAGAACGACACTTCCCTACAGGACTGACACAAAATGAGCCATGATGAACAGTGCAACTATAAGGCAGAAGAAGAAAGCTCTTCAAGTGTTATCAAAGAATGACATTGGGAGAGTGGAAGATGTAAACTGCTGAAAGGGCGGGGTTGACCTCATTGCTATGGATGATGTCAACAAGATTACTAACTATGGACACAGTGATTGGCTGATAGAGAAGGGGTCTCTGTCTGTGATTTAATCATAGAAATATTGTAGAAAGAGGTATCATGTTGCCATATTCAAATAAAGGGTTTTAAATAAAAATGTTGCCTTGTTCAAATAAAAATTTTAAAATGTAGGCTAAGTGTCATATGTTCAGGTAATTGTCAGCCTCTTACAAGAGAGAGATTGCAGAGTTCAAGTGACAAATTATGTTTTATAAACAAAGTTCAGGAGGAGCACGTTCAAATGGTCCATATAATCAGCTCAGAAGGAGGCATATATACACACAGTCGACTCATCTAGTTACCTTGACAGTTTTCAGCATCCCTCCACCACCCTGACTCCTCTCTCTCGGCTGGTTCCTATTCCCAGGATACGGAGGAATAACTCTGGGTTTGGGCTAAATTCAATTCAATTCAATTCACATTTATTTGTATAGCGCTTTTCACGATACATATCGTTTCAAAGCAGCTTTACAGAGAAAGCATATCAACATTACAATTTGGAGACTGCAGTTAGCTAATAATGTAATAATTTAGGCGATTAACATACAATCACTGTTAGGAATGTAATTGGAGGTAGAAGCAAAGAGCTCCTGGAAAAATGAATTACATATTAACAATAATTAGGATTTATAGAATGTGAATGTGCGTGTTGATCCAGATGTTGCATCTTCTGAAGTCATCGCAGGAGTTGGCGCCGTCTCTTCCAAAGTTTTAGTCATCTGAGGTCTTCTTAAGAGGCTGGATCCAAACTGAAACTGATGTACTCTCTAGTCACCTCGGGACGGGCGTCCCGAGGTAAAACAGAAAAGCAAATGGAGAATAATTAGCATAGCTGCTGTTCATAACATTAAGCAAAGATAGTCATGTGCAATTGATCTGATATGAGATGGATTATGTGAATGCTTGGCTGAAGAGATGTGTCTTTAATCTAGATTTAAACTGGGTGCCGAACATTATCAGGAAGGCTATTCCAGAGTTTAGGAGCCAAATGTGAAAACGCTCTCCCTCCTTTAGAGGACTTAGCTATCCTAGGTACAACCAGAAGTCCAGAGTTTTGTGATCTTAAAGAGCGTGAAGGATTGTAGGGCGATAGAAGATCGGTTAAGTACACAGGAGCTAAACCACTTAGAGCCTTATAGGTCATTAGCAGTACTTTATAATCGATACGGAACTTAATAGGTAACCAGTGAAGAGATGATAAAATTGGTGTTATATGATCATATTTTCTTGACCTGGTAAGAACTCTAGCAGCTGCATTTTGTACCAATTGTATCTTGTTTATTGAGGAAGCAGGGCAACCAGCTAGTAATGCATTACAGTAATCTAGTCTAGACGTCATGAAAGCATGAACTAACTTTTCTGCATCTGAAACAGATAACATATTCCGTATCTTAGCAATGTTTCTGAGGTGGAAGAAGGCTGTTTTTGTAACATATGAAATATGATTTTCAAAGGACAAGTTGCTGTCTAATATAACACCCAGGTCTTTAACTGTCGAGGATGGAGTAACAGTACATCCTTCTAAATGCAAATTGTAGTCTGAGAGATTCTGTGTACAGGTTCTTGGCCCAATAAGTAATACTTCAGTCTTATCTGAATTTAATAGAAGAAAATTACTAGTCATCCAATGTTTTACTTCTTTAACACACTCTGTCAGATTGGATAATTTAGAGTTTTCATCTGGTTGTGTTGAAATATATAATTGAGTATCATCGGCATAGCAGTGGAAACTAATTCCATGTCTTCTTATAATATTACCAAGTGGCAGCATGTATATTGAAAATAGCAGAGGGCCTAACACAGATCCTTGAGGCACTCCATAATTTACTATTGTTATCTTAGATTTTTCCCCGTTTAAATAAACAAAATTGTGACGGTCTGATAGATACGACCTAAACCACCGTAATGCCTGTCCCAACCACCGTAATGCCTGTAAATTCCGAGCTCGGAGCCCTTGATCCCCTCAGACAGCCCGCCAAATATGCTTTTATTTTACTCTTTTATTTTATTTGATCACTGGTAAGTGTGAACTCTTGAAAACAACTGCCACAGCTAATCGGACAATACTTACTTATTTTATTATTATTTTTAAATCATCATGGATTTGTCCGCTGTGTCCGTTGACGCCTCCCCGCCGGAAGTATAAAAGGCGATGTCACATCCGTTTTCGAGAGGGCTGGGCTGTGTTTGTGTGTGTGTGTGTGTGCGTGTGTGTGCGCCAGTAGTAAATATACTACGACATGTGTCAAAAAATGATTGATTGCGACCTTTGACCTTTGACATGACCTTTGCCCCTCCCCCATGGGACCACCCAAATATTACCCCATCCCCCCATAGTTGACCGCTGTATGAACTCCATGACCTTGGGGTTATGGAATTTAAATGGTGGTTGACCTTTGACATGGGTTATGAATATGTCCATTGATTCTTTGCATTTTTGAAACATCTGTGGTATTGACCTGTGGGTCATTTGTAGGGTGGAACAAATGGATGATTTTTGAACTTTAACACCATATTTGAAGTCCTGATGGTGATTTATGAACTTTCGGGGTCACACATGAGCAGATGTGTGACAGCATCCGCATTCCGGCACATGCTCTAACTGAGAGCATTTCTTCCTATGTTGATTATTTCATTAAACTTTTTGTATCTACTTTGTCATCTTATGTAAGAGATTCTGTGGACTTTGATTCATTATATGGTGTTGACTTTCCTGTTGATGATGCCCTTCTCGCTACTTTTGATGTTCAGAGTTTATATGCTAACATGCCTCATACTGATGGTTTACTGGCTCTAGAACACTTTTTAAAACGAACATCTGTGGAGGTAAAACCAAGTACTGCATGCTCATTGGATCTAGCAAGTATTGTCTTGGTTAATAATTTTGATTTATGAACTTTCGGGGTCACACATGAGCAGATGTGTGACAGCATCCGCATTCCGGCACATACTCTAATCTTCCTGTGTAAGCAACAAAAATAAGATTTTAATGAAGAAACAGTTGGCTCAAAATAACAAAAGAATAAACATGGTATATTTTATAAAATAGATAAAACACAGATAAAAGATAAATCACACACACACACACACACACACACGTACACGTACACGTACACATACATTTAAAAAAAGTGAAAAACATTCACATCTCCAAAATATTATAACACGCTGAATAATGACAGTTACTAAATTTACTGAGACTGATTATTATAGTTAAATAAAAACCTGGAAAAAACAATGTCCATTGGGTTAACAATAATCCATTGGGTTAATTATCTCCTCCCATCTATCACAGTAAACGTTTTTCATTTTTATATTCTCAGAACATCATTTAATATAAATTATAATTTAAAAAGGTGTTTTGCAAATGGGAGATACATTTTGGTAGTTAAAAAAAAAAAAAAAAAAAAAAAATTACATATATATATATATATATATATATATATATATATATAAACATTTTGCTTTTAGTTTATACTGAAATCTAAAAATCTCTCACTGACTCTCTCTCTCTCTTTCTCTCTCTCACACACACACACACACACACACACACACACACACACATTTCAAAAGAGAAAAACATTCTGTTCTTTGAATGAAGATGGTAATAAATAAAAGTATAATAATGTTAATAATAACAAACAGTTACTAAGCCAAAATTATTCACCAGTTATCACTGTAAAGCTGCTTTGACACAATCTGCACTGTAAAAAGCGCTATATAAATAAAGGGGACTTGACTTGACTAAATTTACTGAAACCAATTATTATAGTTTTAGTTAAATGAAAATATAAAATTTCTTACTTGTTGATGTCCTTAACATGAAATGGCTTACAAACTATCTCATTGTCTCTCCAAGTGACTTGCAACAATGCATGATAGTCACAGAGACAGAAGGGGAGAACGCAGGTCAGCGGGGGTGGATGACACAATATTTTGTTCAAGCTAACCTTTATTTTCAAAGCATAAATGTAAAAGTTTAAATGACATCTTTTAAAATTAAACATTCATTCAAATTAAATCAAATCTTTAACATTTTATTTATCAGTGTATGTGTAAAAATGTATGGGTCTCACAAGCCATCTCTCACATTGTGTAACATTTTCAATAATTCAGTATGAAAATCACCAAGCATTTTCAGAGAGAAACAATGATTTCATTCAGAACCTATGATGCCTCAGGTTAGTTCTATAAAAGAAACTTATCTCTATTTTAAATTGAAATGATTCTAAATATTAATAATATAAAATGTTACTAAAAAATTATTTAAACAATTTAAATATAGGCTAAATTAATATATAAATTAAAAATAAATATATTTTTAAAAAAATCTTACATTTTCAGAGAGCCAAAGTAGGTCCTTTTGCAAAATGATAATAAATAAGTAAAAATGAAACAAAAAGTATTAATAAAATAAAATCATTCATAAAACGCCCCCAGATCCTCCCAGGAACAAACTCCAATGTAAATGAGAAATGGCAGGGTGGAGTCAGACAGATGAGTCTGTTGAGTCACAATGTATGTTAAGACAGCTAACTCCATTCCAGAGTGAATGTTTTTGTACTAAATTTATTTCAAAGCACAATCTTAAAAGTTTAAAATAGTCTTTTAAAATTAAAATATTGTTTAAATTAAATCTTTAAAGATTTAATAAAAAATCAAATATTCTTCTTAGAAGTCTACAGTATCAGGATAACATCTGATGCCAATGGTAGAAATTATATTGCTTAAATTTAACCTAAAGTGTACTTTTTATTAAACAACATCTGTTCAAAAACCTGTACATAGTCATCTTAGATCTTATTTCTCAAAGATTCAAGCAAAAGGGTTAGGGTTAAGTTTTTGAGAAAACAGCATGTTAAAAACAGCATGGTAACTAGAAATATTTAATTTGAATTGATTTAAAAAAAAAAAAAAAAAAAAAAAAATCCAAACATGAAGGTGTCTGTGTGTTTGACTACTCATAGATGCAACTCGCACGTCCCCGTAAAAACGAGAACACTTAACTTTGCTATTATTTAGCTTAAGTTGCATCTTTAACAAAATCACTATGCATTTTCAGAGAGGGATCCTCAACAATCATTAATGATGGCCTCAGGATATAGGCTGATGAGGTGATTTACAGATCAGTCACTTCTCTGTGCTGAGGCTGTCTGTTGCCACTTACTGACCCCCAACAATTTTGTAGTCAAGTAGTCATTTATTTCAACTGTGTTAATTTCAAAACAGCATTTTTCAATAGAGTGAATCTACACATCCGAGGTCTTTCAGAGACATGACTTCAGGATCAGTGGGTCTCTTGAGAATATTTAATTGTGCTTAAAAAGATCAGGCCAAATCCCCTACATGATAATGTCCACATCAGACTCTGTACTTGAAAATATCTTTGCTGTTAAATATGTTTAAAAAAACCTCACATGTAAACTTACATTTTTTTTTAAGGTGACGCATGTCTCATAGATCTATATGATTTACTTTTCTTATTTCTATAGTTTCAATTCCTAATAAATGTAAAGTAAACCAAAAGAATAATGCTGACAAATGTTCACTGCAATGTTTTTAACAAATAGGGATGACCTTATTCCAAACAGTTCCTTACACAATGAAACCATTAAGGATAGCCAAAGGCTCATGACAATGGGTGAAAACACATTACTATGTAAGATAGTTTTACCAAAAATCAAATACTGTATTACATTTAAAAAAAAAAAAAAAAAAAAAAAAAAAAAGAAAAAAAAGATAATATTGTTTTAAAGTTTAAATAAAAAGTTAAAAGCCAGCGTATCTTCATACCATGTCTTCTGACACAATTTTTGCTTTATAAAATTCGTGGTTGTTATTTCTAGGTTCATGCTACCATTATCAGCCTGTTAAATATGAAGTTAATACATGATGAAACAAGAGAATCATGTTACCAAATTCTTTTGACACAATGTTTTTAAGAAATATGTTTTTGTTTGCTTGTTTTTAAATACAACTAAACCAGATAACACAATGTTTTTCTTTTGACAGAGTATTAGATTTTCCCCAGTGGTGTTGGAACAGGACTTATTTAAAAGTTTTGGTCATTTTCAACATGTATTATACATTATTTGTACGTTAGTATCAAGGGTCCACACCATGATTGAAGGTTTTAGTAATGCTTTAGATCAGAATCCAGATTTTAGCAACCAACATGACATTAAATAGTTGTACCAGTGTACAAGTGTGTCTCAACTGTTTATAACAATTTTTTTAGATTATTATTTTTCACTCAAATAAACAGATATTGAATATAGCTTACTGACATTGCTTTTTCACCTACAGATAAAAGCCAAATATTTTCTATGTAGAAATTATGTGAACACACAACTCAATGATAATATTTTATACAGTTATGATATTTTCAGAAATTCAAAGGCCGCAGTTACAAAGAAAATAAATCGATAGTTCTTGTAGTGCAATTATCCATCTCTTCGATGGGGGTTTGCATGAAGCATCGACACAAAAAGTAAGTCTGGTTGTTTGTGCTTGAAACGATTACGACTGAGACATATCTAACCATTGCGCTGAAAGCTATGATTTTCATTCAGTTTGAGGAGGGTAAACAAAGTTACACACTGTAGTAAAGTTATAGATACATCTCAAACATGATCTTTGTACAATTTTGTACAAATTAAGTGAACACAATATATTCGCACATCTAAATTCAAGAGACCTAGTAACTAAGAAAGCAGCGACATTATGTAAGAAAAGTGTCATACTGCATGCAGAAGTCCACTCCTGATCTATTGTGATAGGCATTTGTACCCCCTTCACTGGTCTTAGTCACATTATAAAGACTATCAAGATCACTGGTAGCATTTTATTTGTCGGTCTGTATATGTTTTTAGCCAAATACTCCTCTCAGGTTGCTGTCAGTGTAAGTTTTTGCAAATCATCACATGTGTGATGAACACAGACCATTCATTTAAGCATCTTTTTAGATGTATGACTGAACTTTTGACTAACAATTCATTTCTTTCAACATCCCAGCATGACGTTAAAGAATACGTGTACATATTATAGTACAGAGTTGTGTTAGAGTCTATGCCACGCTGTTGTAATGCAAGCTCGTTTGAGAACTATAGCATTGCATACCCTTGTAAAGAAGAAATTCAAACAATCATTATACAGGTATGATACGTACACAATTTACCATGTGTGTACGACATATAAGATACATTTAGCTATAATGTAAACATAATACAGAAAACCTCTCTTCTGATCTATTGCAAAAGATTGTAAATGATATTTTTTTCCACTATCAGTCTATCACCCTGCTTACAATTTTTGTTAATGTATCATTTGTTAATTTTGTTAAAATGCAGTTTTAGATGAAGACTGCTCTCTGAGTTTGTTCAAACATACAGCTACTATTTATGAAAATTAATGAAAACATGAGAGATGTAGTACTGATGTTCTTTTTGATGTTCTGATGTCGTCTTTCTGGTCTGTCTGCGGTCACAAGACACATAATGTGCTTTAAACAAGTCTTGCCGTTTTTCTGGTACATTCTGTTACATACTATCGCACTTAGTTACAGCGTGTTACAGTTGTGAAAAAATATTGTCTCTGTACTCTAAACAAGACTTCAATAAAAAGTAACTTGATTAGTTATTTTAAGTGAAAGGTTAGTTGATTCAGGCCGTTTTACGATCAAAATTGTTAAACATCTCTTAATTTTTAATATATGCTCCTGCTTAAATATTACTTGTTTTCATTTACAAAGAGGTCAGACAAAATATCTTATATATATCAAAATATCTATATATATTCATAAATAACTATGATAGTGTTACAGGTCCTACGTACAGTCGGGTGTCTGTAGGAGAGAGAGCAAGAGATGATTAGGTTGGCACTCAAGACGTCCTCTGTCGTTAATAAAAAGTTTCGGCGTCATTTAGACAAGCTCTGTAACTGTATTCGTAAATACATTGAAATAACTGTAACCATACAAATATCGGCTATGAATAACTAAAACAAAGCCTAACAACATACACACATGACTCTAACTCTTTCACAAACCAGACTGACCCCAGGTAAGGATACCTCAAAAACCCAACTCGCAATAGTTAGATATCTTGACTTTATCCGCATGTTTAGGGGCACTACCGTTCTTGTCCTCATACATTTTATGGTTCTTTGATTTTATTCACATTTTTTTTTTTTTGAAACACAGTGTTTTAACATCTATATTCTTTTTTCGTCTGTAATTGTAATTTTGAGCGTAATTGTTTTCCATCACCGTTTTACCCATTCCATCTTGTCAGAAAATCAATGTTTTCTACACATTTAGGTGTAATGTGATGTTGAAATTGCACTCTCACTGTTCTCTGCATCTCTTTTTTCATACCATTTAATTGATTTAATAAAATGGAGGTGTAACCATACTCTTACTCATTTTTTATTCCGCCTATCCCGCCTTCACTAATCGATAACGAATTGTGATTGAAAGCATGCAGTTCGCAATGTGTGTGTTGTCATCATTAATTTTGAAGTATTTCCACACCTCTGAGGCTGACAGTGTTTCTGCTGTTGCCGCCGGTGTCTCTGTGCACGGAAAATTCTGTCAGTTACGTCCCTATGGTTATGTCACGCGAGGTATCGGTCTTTGGTATCGGGGGTATTTTTACGAGTACGAGCACAAGTACATGAGCTTGGTATCGGCCCGGTGCATCCCTAACCTCCTGTCTGTCCTCTGGAGTCAACATTTTTAGTGATTTAAATTTGGGACAGAGAAAGGTGGCGACCTTGTGAGTGGGAGTTAGGACCATCTTCTCATCAAGCAGACTGGATGCGCGAGCACGGAGTCTGACTATGTATGATGGATCTCCAGACTTGGGCTCACAGTGTCTCTTAAGTTTGAAAAACCAGAGCAGCACCATGTGAACTGTCGAGTATTTTTCTCCTTCCAGCTCGTTAATGGCTAATTTGAAGAGAGTGAGGAATTCAATCAAGTGCACGAGCTGGTCTTGATGATGCCCTCCATTCGATGCAGCTGGCCTTTGTCATCCAGGAGCTGTCTGATGTCACTGTACTGTTTCAGTATAGATTCCAGCATGTCGACTTCACTGTTCCATCGAGCTTCACATTCGTGAATCACAGTGTGCGCTAAACTTGCAACAGCTCCTGTTCTCTTCAGAAATGTCACCAGGCTTTTGCACTTATCTAACATTTCCACCACCTCTTTGATGCCTTCTGGTGCATTCCTCTCACTGAACGTGTGTCTCAACACCGTGTTCAGTATGTGTGCGGAGCACGGGACCCAGTGGTAGGTCCGAAGTGCAGCCTTTATGTTCTGGTCACTGACAAACATGATTTTGTCTGCTGATATTCCATAACTGGTTATTTGGTTATGGATATTTTAGATGACTGTCAAATTCCACTGTTGCCAGAATGCGACTCTCCAGACTCCACTTCTCGGTGATGTAGTGACATGTAAGGACTGTATGTGCCCTCTTGATAAATTCGTCTGTCCACATATCTGTGGTAACAGCAATCCCACTGTATTCCACAACTTTCTGGATGACCTCTGACAGTTTTTCTTTATCAGCGGCAGTCTGGTGCTTTGCCCTGTCACAAACAGTTTGGCGATGTGGTATGACAGCATCAGCATCAACTGCACCGTACTGGCTCCGATGTTTATTAGTGTTTGGGCCACTTGGAGGAATCCTTTGCCAGAGACAACATCGAAGGGGTGTAACCTAGATTTAACTTCTATTGGTAATTTTTTGCTGTCCTGACGGACATAAGAACTTAAAGTGTTCATCTGACTTGACTGGTTTAACACACACATGATCTTAATGCAGCAGCAGTGGGCGTGAACAGCTGGTGATGTAAACAGGAAATCATCTGTAGGTTATAGTGTCTCATTTAACAACACTCGCTTCGACCTTCATGGACTTTGAGGACGCAGCCTCTGAACTGAGACACAGTTATAGTGTAACTATCCTGTTGTTGCAATAAAACTAACAGATGAATAAGACTGGATGAATTATGAAATATGACTAGAACAAAAACACTCACTGTTTATCCTGTTTCACGTCAGAGAT
Source organism: Ctenopharyngodon idella (assembly GCF_019924925.1). Taxonomy (NCBI): domain Eukaryota; kingdom Metazoa; phylum Chordata; class Actinopteri; order Cypriniformes; family Xenocyprididae; genus Ctenopharyngodon; species Ctenopharyngodon idella. Next base: position 50,709,887 of record NC_067226.1, read on the forward strand.
GTAAATATTGTCCAGACTGAACGTCTACATGTGATGTGGAGATAAGAAAATGAGTGATGAGGATGTGTTTACGTGCAAATGTGTTCAAAGAAACTGTAAACAGCAGGAGTCAGAAATGAAACAAAATAAGAATTTTCACAAAGAGACAAATTCTAAAAAATGTAACAGTTTTAATGTCTGTGTTCCAGCCAATCACAATCAAGTATTTAGAGGAAATAAGACTGAAACAGCAGCAGCAGAAGATGATGTTATTATTTCAGTGGGATAATGAGAGTCCAACAACCTTCCATCAACTGTCTAGCTACCCATATTCTTTAAAATATCTTCTTTTGTGTTCAACAGAAATAATACATTCATACAGATTTGGAAGCACTTGAGGGTGAGTAATTGATGACAATATTTTCATTTTTGGGTGAACAATCCCTTTAATGCAGGCTGAGTCTTGATCTCATCTCTGTTGTGAATGTCTCCTCACCACCACTAGGGGTCTCTGCGCTCAGAAGAAATATGAGAGCAAAAAAAGTTTTTCTCCCTTTCTATATGCAAATAAGGGGAAAGAGTTGGACTAATACACAACTATAGGGGAAGTGAATATGATATGGGGGTTTTCAGAGTAATAAACAAATGATGTGATGATGAATGAGGGATGAGAGCAGATATAATGATCACACTGTTTAAAGCTGCAGACAGAAACATCAGACTCAGGACAGAAACACACGACCTCTAAAGTAAGAACAACTCACATGTTCATTCTTCAAACACAACTAGACTTTGAGATGTTAATATTGTCTGAATGATTGTGAATTGTGTTGTTCTGCTATTTTTTAAATTACATGATCATGTTTTATTTCAAGATGAATATGGGATTATCTGAGTTTTTCAATGTGTTTCTTCCTCAGAAATGGAGCAAACTCTATATTTCATTCTTCTTCTCATTGGTGAGTGTGTTTGTTGTTTTATTTATGGTTTATAGTTTCATCAGGTTTGACTCTGTTATGAAAAGCATTAAATCAAACCCTCTCTTTCACAGCTCTCTGCTCCGTATCTGAATGTGTTCAGCGTCAGTATCACTTTATAAACGTGATGAAGACCTGGACTGAAGCTCAGAGATACTGCAGAGAGAATTACACAGATCTGGCCACCGTTGACAACATGAACGACATGAACGAGCTGAACAAGAGTGTGAATGATGGACATGTCTGGATTGGGCTGCAGAAGACGGGTGTTGATAAATGGCAGTGGTCTTCAGGTGATCCTGTGCTCTATCTGAACTGGGGATCTGGACAACCTGATGGCAGAGATGAGTGTGTTATGATGAGAAATGGACAATGGCATGATTTCCCATGTAGTAACAGCCTGACTTTCATCTGCAGTTCATCTAACAACAGTAAGTTCAGTTTCCTACAATGACAACAAACATTATTTATAGAAAGATACACTGTATACTGTACAACATTTTAATGCAATATTAAATTCTGATACTTTTTAATCTGGTCATAAATATATATTTGTCCACTTTCAACTTCTGTGTAGAAAATAAACCGATATTGAGCGAATGTTGATCTTTTGTTGTTGATAACTGTGGGAATCTGACATTAGAGATCATAGAGAATTATATTTTTCTGTAAAATTTATACTGTAAATGATAAATTCAAAAATATCAAACCATTGTTTTGACCAACATAACTTATAATAAATTCTAATAAATTAATGAACGCATAAAATTTTAAAATATAATAGACATAAAAGAACTTGCTCCATCTTGATATTTATGAACAAAATAGAATTATTGTGTTACTGTAAAAATTATGTGTGAGATCGACTTAAACAAAACATATGATAACAATATTACACATGATATTTGAGTAGTTTTTATAGCTTGATTTCTGTAATGGAATCTAGATGAATAAATCATGTAAAATCTCCTAAATTATTTAGTCTATGATACAATGATTACAATATTTTTAGTGCTTCTTTATTTTAATTTGACTCTCAGTTTTGATTTTGAGTGAATATAAACTGTTTGTATTTGACTTTGAGTCGTGTTGTTCAATTAAAAGACTGTATTCTGCACAGAACAAGTAGAAACACACTTGTTACTGTACTTACATTAGCAAAGATATTGATCAAAACAACAAGCTTCATAGTATTAGTACATGCAGTTATTCACAACTGAACCATAATCTCTACTCTTCTGAACAATAATGATCAAAACTTCAATAACAGAAACTCTTTCAAACGTCAAACATAACTGAACATTAAACATTAACCACACACACACACACACACACACACACACACACGCACACACACACACAAATACACACACACACACACACACACACGCACACACACACAAAAAAATACACACACAAATACACACACACACACACACACACACACACGCACACACACACAAAAAAATACACACACACATACACACAAATACACACACACACACACACACACATTTAGAGACTAATTTAAATGTGTAATTTATTTGCATTAGCATATATTAATATAAACATTTAAATATATATATTTTTTTACATTTAAAGTAATTTGCATTAGCATATTTAAAAAGTATGATTTAATACATTTAAATATGTTAATGGGAGTGAATTTAAATGTATAATTATAAAAACTTTGAAGACAAACTTTAATTTGTCTTGAAAAAGCCTCGCCAGAAAGTTTGAAATAGTTTTAAAATCTTGAAGTTTGAAGCTTTTCAGTTTAAAATAGTTTAAGTTTTAGTTTGAATGGATGAATCGATACAGACAGACAGACAGACAGGGTTAGGGTGCTCAGGGTGGTTGCTAGGGTGTTGTTATGTGGTTGCTAGGGTACTCTGAGTGGTTGTGAGGGTTTTGCTATGTGGTTGCTAAGGTACTTGGGTGGTTGCTATGGTTTTTCCTATGTGGTTGCTAAGGTACTTGGGGTGGTTGCTATGGTTTTGCTATGTGGTTGCTAAGGTACTTGGGTTTGTTGCTAAGGTGTTACTATGTGGTTGCTAGGGTACTTGGGGTGGTTGCTATGGTTTTGCTATGTGGTTGCTAGGGTACTTGGGGTGGTTGCTATGGTTTTGCTATGTGGTTTGTAAGGTACTTGGGGTGGTTACTATGGTTTTTCTATGCAGTTGCTAAGGTATTTTGGGTGGTTGCTATGGTTTTGCTATACGGTTGCTAAGATACTTGGGGTGGTTGCTATGTGGTTGCTAGGGTAGTCTGGGTGATTGCTAGGGTGTTGCTATGCAGTTGCTAAGGTACACTGAGTGGTTGCTATGGTTTTTCCTATGTGGTTGCTAAGGTACTTGGGGTGGTTGCTATGGTTTTGCTATGTGGTTGCTAAGGTACTTGGGTTTGTTGCTAAGGTGTTACTATGTGGTTGCTAGGGTACTTGGGGTGGTTGCTATGGTTTTGCTATGTGGTTGCTAGGGTACTTGGGGTGGTTGCTATGGTTTTGCTATGTGGTTTGTAAGGTACTTGGGGTGGTTGCTATGGTTTTTCCTATGTGGTTGCTAAGGTACTTGGGGTGGTTGCTATGGTTTTGCTATGTGGTTGCTAAGGTACTTGGGGTGGTTGCTATGGTTTTGCTATGTGGTTGCTAGGGTACTTGGGGTGGTTGCTAAGGTGGTGCTATGTGGTTGCTAGGGTAGTCTGGGTGATTACTAGGGTGTTGCTATGCAGTTGCTAAGGTACACTGAGTGGTTGCTAAAGTGTTGCTATGTAGTTGCTAAGGAATTCAGGGTGGTTGCTATGCTGTCACTATGCGGTTGCAAGGGTATTCTGGGTAGTTGCTAGGGTTGTTGGTAGGCTGTTGCTAGAGTACTCAGGTGTACTCCTGAATATTTAATATATCATCAGCTGTAGAAACAGTCTTTGAATGACACGTGTTTCTGATGTTTCCACTGCTGCTCTTATTCACATCCAAACCATAAAGCAGCATAAGAATAATGAACAAACTGATTCATGAATCTGTTTCCATTTGTTTTTCTTAAAGTGAACACAGGACTCGTCTTTGTCAATCAGACGATGAATTGGAGAGACGCTCAGAGTTACTGCAGACAGAATCACATTGATCTGGTCAGTGTGAGGAACCAGAATGAGAGTCAACAGCTTCAGAAGTTCATCAGTGATAGTCTCATATCTGGTGATGTCTGGATCGGTCTGTTCAGAGACTCATGGCAGTGGTCAGATCAGAGTAACTCCTTATTCAGATACTGGAATACTGGTGAACCTGATAATGCTGGAGGAAATCAAAACTGTGTAGAGATTTATCCGAACGCTCAGGGACAATGGAATGACGCCCCTTGCAGCGAACAATATCCTTTTGTGTGTCATGAAGGTGAGCAGATCCTCACAAAACACACACAATCCATCCATCACCTCCAGATATCTTAAAGTTCACACTACATGTCTGACATGACAAATTCCTCCACAGTGTTTGTTCTGCATGTTGTTTTTGATCAGTCTCTCTCTAGTTTCTGCTTGTGGTTTGTTTTGTGTCCAGATAAACTGATTCTGATCAAAGAGAATCTGACGTGGTCTGAAGCTCTGAGATACTGCAGACAGAATCATGTGGATCTGGTCTCGGTTCATTCAGAAGAGATTCAGCGTGAGGTGATGAATGTGGTTAAACAGGCGTCTACTGAGGTGGTGTGGTTGGGTTTACACAACTACTGCAGCATGAACATGTGGCTCTGGTTGAGCGGAGAGATCGTGTGCTATCAGAACTGGGCTCCAGGGAACGGAACGACACCGGAAGACTGCCGCCTCGAGAAGAGAAAAGGAGCAGTTCAGTCTGGAGGAGATCAGCGCTGGATCAGCCTTCCTGAAACTCACAAACTCAACTTCATCTGCAGAAATGATGAGTGAAAAGACACGTGTTTGTGTGTTTACTTACATTCACTGTTTTTATTCTCCATTATTTTTCTTATTTACTTGTTTGATTTGTTCTTTAATAATTTCTGAGTGAATCTACTAATTGTGTTTTAAAAGTCTGTTTTATTTCTGTATGTTAATGATCATGACATAATGTGATCTTATCAAAGTTTTCTAACATTAATGTTTAATATTCTTTAGATGTCTAAAATAGTAACACAATATATGTCTGATTTAAGAATCTCTTTGTATATCTGGTGTGTTTATGTGTCTGTATGTTTTCACTAATATTATCTATATCAATAAAACTTTGAGCAGCAGATGTTAAGAATAATATTATTTGTGTCTCAGCAGAATGAAATCTGGTTTATTGGAAAGGCAGAAGTGAAGTGATGTCACAATGAACTGTCAATTAAATCTAACAAATATGTAAAATTTATATTTGATTGTTGATGTGTTTGGATGATATTTAGGATATGTTGTCACTTACAAAAAATCCAAATTTCAGCTTCCTGGAATAAATTAAATGTGTGAATCTTTGGGTAGAAAGATTTGATTCATGATTCAAGAGCGATTTTTGCAAATTCAGAATGATTCGATTCAAGATGATTCACAATGAGATTCAATTAAATTTAAACACCTTTGACAATAAGACTCACACAAACTTCAAGAATCAACTTGTGAATCAACAATGATGACATTCTTCATGCCGCAATGCATTCTGGGAGCCATGGATGAGTTTTGTATGATGCACCCAGAATGCATTGCGGCATGAAGCATGTCACTGTTATTGAGATTCATTCACTGATTCTTGATGTCTGTGTGTGTCTTAATGTCAAAGCAGCTTAAATATTTAGTGCACAGTGTTTTTTTTGTTGTTGTTGTTGTTTTTGTTTGTTTTAATCTTTGATGTCTGATTAAAAAACTGTTGGGTCTAATACTGTAGAATCATAGAGTTGCTATAAGAAATAATGTGAAATTAATACCATAGATTAGACTGGGAGAAATCAGATAATCAGACTCTACATGATGACAGTATCTTTATCATCAACAAATAGCTAACATCATCTGATCACATTGTCTTTCGCTGTACTTGCAATAACAAACAGTTGCAGCAGCCAAAGAGAAACTAGTAATCTTTGTGCGTCGCTTATAATAAACAAATCCAACGTACATATCTGCACCGGGCACAGTTTTGACATGACAGCATACCCGGATAAAAAAGTCACCGCTCGCTAGTACTAGTTGCTTTCAGTTAAAACAGTTCAAACATGCTTTTAGTCTAGGACTAGCTTAATCCTTGTCTGTGAAACCGGGGGTAAAAGTCACCATTATGACTTAAAAGTTTAAATTATGTGCTAGATCATCAAAAACCCCGGAGCCGTGTGGAGTACGTTTATGATGGATGGATGTGGATGGAAGCACTTTCTTCAGCTCATACTCATTGGTATCGTTCACCACCATTATAAAGCTCGGATGCGTCAGGATATTTATTAATATTTCTCCGACTGTGTTCATCAGAAAGAAGAAAGTCATATACACCTAGGATGGCTTGAGAGTAAATCTTGAGCTAATTTTCATTTAAAAAGTGAACTAATCCTTTAAGTCTTATGCTGTGTTCACGCCATCTCGTAATTACCTTAGTCTCGAGAGGACAACACATGACGTTTTACTCGGAGCTGTTCATGTCGTTGAACTGGGAATTTTGCCTTTCTGTGGCAACACTATCGAAGCCTAAATGAATCCGCAGCAGTCAGGAGGTACAGCAGGAGCTCTCCAAAAAATCACAGCTTACAAGTTGTAATTACAAGCTCTACGAGGACATGAACGCTTTTTTACAAGTTGAAATCTCATAATTACGGTAATTACGTCATTACAATTTAAGAGAAGATATTGTTGAATAAAGTCGTTATTTTGTTTTGTTTTTGGCGCACAAAAAGTATTCTCGTCTCTTCATAACATTAAGGTTGAACCACTGCAGTCACATGACTGTTTTAACGATGTCTTTAGCACCTTTCTGGACCTTGAAAGTGGTAATTAAATTGCTGTTTATGAACGAGTCATATAAGTCTCGGATTCAATCAAAAATATCTTAATTTGTGTTCTGAAGATGAACGAAGGTCTTTCGGGTGTGGAATGACATGAGGGTGAGTAATTAATGACAGAAATTTCATTTCTGGGTGAACTAACCCTTTAAAGCATTAGTATAATTTGCCAATGGAGAGTCTTTCAGTGTTTATGAATGCATTTTAAAAGACTAAAATATCAGACATTAACATACTAACATGAATGAGGATTATAAGTAATAAGGATGTTCAAAAGAACCTTTAAAAAATCTACTTTAAAACCCAATCACCAAGTTTTTAGAAATGCAATATTTGCATTTATGTCATTTTTTTTCAAAGGTTTTGATTCACACAATGACTCAGAACCACTAAATAAAAAGTAAATAGTGTATTGCATAGATCCAAACTCTTTCATATGTTATAAAAGAGTCTTATTTTGAAATTTATTTTTTTAAAGTCTCATGGTCACTGATGGTGTTTTTCCCCATGTTGTTTGTTAGTTTAGTTATGGTCGTATAAATATCCTCCTGTGACAGTTAATTTTTAGGGGCCAGGCTGCAAAATTGCATATGGATTTGGAAAGCCAGACTATATATTAGCAATGGTTTCAAAATTGCCGACAGTCACATTATTTTCATGACCTTTATCAGCTTTATATTTAATGTTAAATATAAATCAATATTTTTTTTACATTTGCTTTTGAGTGTACAGGTGCTGGTCATATATTTAGAATATCATCAAAAAAGTTGATTTGTTTCACTAATCCATTCAAAAAGTGAAACTTGTATATTATTATTCATTCATTACACACAGGCTGATATATTTTCAAATGTTTATTTCTTTTAATCTTGATGATTATAACTGACAACTAAGGAAAATCGCAAATTCAGTATCTCAGAAAATTAGAATATTACTTAAGAACCAAAACAAAGAAAGGATTTTTAGAAATCTTGGCCAACTGGAAAGTATGAACATGAAAAGTAATGAGCATGTACAGCACTCAATACTTAGTTGGGGCTCCTTTTGCCTGAATTACTGCAGCAATGCGGCGTGGCATGGAGTCGATCAGTCTGTGGCACTGCTCAGGTGTTATAAGAGCCCCAGGTTGCTCCTGATAGTGGCCTTCAGCTCATCTGCATTGTTGGGTCTTGGCATATCGCATCTCCTCTTCACAATACCCCTTAGATTTCTATGGGGTTAAAGGTCAGGCCGACTTTGCTGGCCAATTAAGAACAGGGATACCATGGGTCCTTAAACCAGGTACTGGTAGCTTTGGCACTGTGTGCAGGTGCCAAAGTCCTGTTGAAAAATGAAAATCTGCATCTCCCATAAAGTTGGTCAGCAGCCAGGAAGCATGAAGAGCTCTAAAACTTCCTGGTACATTGGCTGGCACCCCAAACCCATCACTGACTGGAAACTTTACACTGGACCTCAAGCAACGTGGATTGTGTGCCTCTCCCTCTCTTCCTCCCAGACTCTGGGACCCTGATTTCCAAAGGAAATGCAAAATTTACTTTCATCAGAGAACATAACTTTGGACCACTCAGCAGCAGTCCAGTCCTTTTTGTCTTTAGCCCAGGCGAGACCCTTCTGACGCTGTCTGTTGTTCAAGAGTGGCTTGACACAAGAAATGCGACAGCTGAAACCCATGTCTTGCATGCGTCTGTGCGTAGTGGTTCTTGAAGCACTGACTCCAGCTGCAGTCCACTCTTTGTGAATCTCCCCCACATTTTTGAATGGGTTTTGTTTCACAATCCTCTCCAGGGTGCGGTTATTCCTATTGCTTGTACTCTTTTTTCTACCCACATCTTCTTCCCTTCCCTTTCACCTCTCTATTAATGTGCTTGGAGACCAGAGCTCTGTGAACAGCCAGCCTCTTTGCAAAGACCTTTTGTGTCTTGCCCTCCTTGTGCAAGGTGTCAATGGTCGTCTTTTGGACAACTGTCAAGTCAGCAAGTCTTCCCATGATTGTGTAGCCTACAGAACTAGACTGAGAGACAATTTAAAGGCCTTTGCAGGTGTTTTGAGTTACATTAAGTGATTAGAGGTGTGGCACAGGTGTCTTCAATATTGAACCTTTTCACAATATTCTAATTTTCTGAGATACTGAATTGGGATTTTCCTTAGTTGTCAGTTATAATCATCAAAATTAAAAGAAATAAACATTTGAAATATATCAGTCTGTGTGTAATGAATGAATATAATATTCAAGTTTCACTTTTTGAATGGAATTAGTGAAATAAATCAACTTTTTGATGATATTCTAATTATATGACCAGCACCTGTACAGTGAGGTAGAAATACTGGCACAGATTATCAGTGAATTTACCGTGTCCTTACCATCATAGCAAATTAACTGAAATATCCCAAAACTCCTGCCATCGTCCATGGTGCCACAGTTTTCAGTCCCTCTATAGTTGTCCAGCTGGTCATCATCTCCCTGTAGAAAGTGCCGGTCAGAAGAGACAGTGCCAGTCTGGAGCGGGTCTTTCTTCAGTTCACTATTAAGTGTTTGTTCCCACAATCGTTCAGACGGCTGAAGCTCTGCCTGTCTTAACAGAACAAAATGATAGTGGTGTTTTTGCAGTAGCTTTGGGCTTATATGTTTTAGCCTCATTAAGAAAGATGAATTGTATGGAGATCCCAGATGAGACACACACACCTGTGAAAGAGCAGGGTTGTCTTTCCAGTCTTTCCATGAGGAACGTTCCAACAAAAATATGTTCTAAGGATTGTTTGGCTGTTGTTCCCAAAATGTTATTTCAGAATGTTCTCAGAATGCCACAAACATCAAGGTTATTAAATGTATTAAAAACCTTTTTTCTTGGTTATAGAGTACCTCAGGGATGACATGTTTTTGTAGGCAAAACTGGAAGCGAGTTAGGCATTTCAGGACTTCTGGTTCCATCGCCTTAAGTCTATGCGTTTTTTGAACTGGGTTTTTGCTAAATCACCTGAAATAAGGTCTGTGGTTAACAAAGCCTCTAAATATTTTTCACGTTTAGATTCTATGCATAAAACACCCCAGTTATAACCGCTTGTGATTTTTTAAACCCTTTATTGTGTCTTAAAGACGGCGGTTGCTAAAAAGGGACTACTTCCTTTGGCTGGGACTTTAGACGTCATCATGACAAAAGGAACATATGGACAGATTTCTCAATAAAAAGTGGATAAGTATATAACAGGAGATCATAATCAGCGAGCATGTTTTTTAAATAAAGTTGTTTTTTAATAAAGTTTGAGGAAGCTTGGTGGTGGTGACGTTGATCGGACCATGGTGTGCTGTAGTCCGTTTATAGCCTACTGTTAGCTTTTTATATCTGACAATTTATTTAGGCTTCAAAATGTATAAATGTTGTGTTAACTCTGTATAGATTATCTTGATAGAAAAACATGTAAGTGTCATAACCCTTTGTTAAAACACGAGCTTATTTTTTGCGATTTTCCAAAAGTCTATGGGAAAAATGCATAGGCTTTCGATCGAGGGAACCCGTGCGCCGCTAACTTCCGGGTTCGCCTACAAAAACACGTCATCCCTGAGGTACTCTATTCGAACCAGATAACTTTGAGCGAACGTTCTATTAACGTTATTGGAAGAACGTTTGTTCATAACTTTGGGAGAACCTTGCCTGAACGTTCTGAGAACATTCCCTCCCATTACTCAGTAATACTGAAAAGTACAGAATTTTTCCTCAATGAATAAGCATTACAATGCAATTTTCTGAAAAAAGGTCACTGAAAAACAAAGTGCAGAAGTGAATAGTGCAATAGTGCATGCAAATGCCTGAACCAAACAAGAAAACAGTTGAGTTTAAATGTCACATCTTCATCTTCAAGTGGAGGGTCACTTCTTTGAGCACGACTTGCATTTTCTGCAACTGAGGGCTTGCAATTCAGACACTGTAGTATTTTAAGGCTGCTTTATCACAGGATCTGTGAAAAGGAAAACAGAATTTATATAAAATTAACCAATGAATGACAGTTTTGCATCCATGATTGAATAACATTATGTATTATAATTTGCATTTGATATTCATTAGAATTTTGTTGATTCTCATTTTACCTTTTGACTATATCTGATCAAGCTTGCATAGAGTGTCATTTTTATCCTCTTCACAGCCTCAGCAGTTTCATTAAGCATCCCTCTTTACAATTTAATCTTAGGAACTTATCTGTAATTAGAAATGTATATTAGAAAATAAACAGAAAGACAAAATTGTCAAGCTTGAACAAAGTAATTGTATGTTCATAACATGTTTTATCAAAGTTCATTTACCTCATTATGAAGCCAAATTGTTCAGGAAATCAGAAATAAATACACAACTTAAATTTGCAAATAAAAAGAAAGTTAATGTAATGTTGTATCTGTTTTTTGACATTTAATTATTTTTTTCTGCCAAAGCATTGGACAATGTTTTATAGTTGTTATAAGACAGACAAATGTCACCACATACATTTTAAAACAGATTTATCAAGTCTTTAGAAATAGAGGTCTGCGCGGGACTGTTTTTTTCGTCCCGCTCCCGCCTAAAATTCACTCTGTGTTCACCCGCTATCCGCATATGGTGATTTTCTTCGCTAAATTTATATTGTTTTCAGAATCTCGCATTTAAACATTTAAAAAAGAAAGAGAGTGATTGTGGATAACAAATATAAAACGTTGCATAGCATATACAAGATTTTTATTTGTTATTTGTCTTATGATGCTGTCAACACCCTAAAAATGTCAGAGAAAAAAATGCCACAAAGAATAATAGGCTAAATATCACAGAGAAAAAAAATAGGCTAAATTAAATAGCCTACAACATGTCCCTCAAAACTATAGGCTAAGCCAAAAATACATAACGAAAACTGTTGGCTTACTAGTTGTCACGGTTCATGGATTCACTTACTCACCCTCGTGTGTTGTGTGTGTGTGTGTGTGTGTTTGGGTGTGAGTGACTGATTGTGTGGGCATCACCCGTTATGGTCTGATTGCGATCTGTTGCCAGCCGTGTCTTGTTAGTGGTTGTTATATATTGTGCGTGTCTTTATGTGGTCTTTGTCAGTTCGTTGCAGGCTGTTCCCGGTGTCGTGTTCTCTGTGTGTTGCTTCCTGGTTTTTGGATTCTGGACTTTCGTCATGTGCCCTGTTTTCTGGGTTGGATTATCCTTGTTCTCTGATACCCGCTGTAGCCCTGCGCCACTCGGTGCCACGCCACTCTGCACGCCACCGTTCTGCACGCCACAGCCTCTGCCTCGTCTGACCCTTGAGTGAAGTTATTGTACAGCGTTTTCCTGTCAATAAATATTGTTATTCTTGCAATGATCCTCTGTCTGTGTTCATTCCCTGACAGAACGAACTGACCCAATTATGGATCCAGCAAGGTCGTCGGATCTTCAGGAGTATTTGAGCAGGAGTGCTCAACGGATGGATCATCAGGACGAGCAAGTGGTGGCCACAGCTCGCGCCGTTCAGGCGTTGGTGGCGCAGGTGGCTGAGTTATCTACCCAGTGTTCAACATCTCTCATCTCCCACTGCGCCAGCTCCACCGTCTGTTCCCCCACCCATCCGCCAACATCAGCAGTCTACAAGAGCCGCGTATTCCTGCACCAGAGAGGTATGCTGGAGAACCAGATATTTGTAGAGCCTTTCTAACGAAGTGCTCTATTTATTTCTCTTTGCAACCTAACACGTTTTCCTCTGAGGAATCTAAAGTCGCGTTGGTCATGACGCTACTGACGGGACGCGCGGCGGTTGTGGGAACAGCGGTGTGGGAGAACAAACATCCGTGCTGGCTCCTCGTTCCACACCCTGTCGCAGGAGATGAGACGGGACGGGAGGCAGTGCACACAACTCGCGGACCTGCGGCAGGGAATCCAACCAGTGTCTGATTACGCCATCAATTCCGCACCCTGGCAGCGGATGCAAGTGAACGAGGAGGCGCAGTGGGATATGTTCCTGCATGGGTTGGCCGATCCCGTGTTCAGCAGGAGATTTACCAGCTGGATCTACCACCAGTCTCGACGGTCTCATTGAGCTCGCGATCTGGCCACGCGTCTGCACATACCCATCCACCCCCTGGAACAATGCCAAACTGTCATCGCCCTTTAACGGACAGAAGCTACCTACCATCACACACCGACTCGAGCCCTTAACCGTCATCACTCTCCAGTAATCATACTGAACAGTTGCAATTTTCATTTCAAGATCTACTACACATCCGGTCTCGTCTTGGCGTCATCCGTGGCTTCTCAAACACAAGCCCCAGGATCGAAGTGGGGTCAGGGGTCCGTGGCAAGAAGTTTGAGAACCAAGTTGGTCATGAGTCTTTGTATGTTGTCTGCTGTTCTTCTGTGTCTCGTTCTGAGTTTACAGGAGTCGTCGGTGAATCTGTCAAACGATGCCAGAGGAGTACCTTGGCTGAAGGAAGTGTTCAGTAAAGTCCACGCGGCTGCTTCTCTTCCTCCGCATCCGTCCCCTACGACTGTGCCATAGACTTAGTACCAGGGTCTTCTCCGCCTAAAGGCAAGTTATATTCACTTTATAATCCTGAAAGGGAGGCTCATGGAGAAATACAATTTCTGATTCTCTGGCGCTGGGATCATCCGCACTTCCTCGTCTCCAGCGGGGGCATGGTTTTTTTTTCGTGGGTAGGAAGGACGGGTCGCTGCGGCCGTGCATTGACTAACAGAGGACTGAACAACTTCACGGTAAAGAATACTTATCCTTTGCGTTGATGTCTTCTGCCTTTGAAACGGCTGCAGGGCGCGTCTCTTTTCACGAAATTGGACCTGCGCAACGCTTATCATTTGGTTCGCATTAGGGAGGGGGAGAGTGGAAGACGGCATTAAACACCCCATAGAGGGCACTTTGAATACTTGGTTATGCCTTTCGGCCTTTCCAACTCGCCCGCCGTGTTCCAAGCACTCGTGAATGACGTGTTGGAGAGACATGATCGATCAGTTCATTTATGTCTACCTGGACGACATATTGATATTTTCTTCTTCTCTCCAGGAACATGTGCAACACGTCAGACGAGTGCTCCAGAGGCTGTTAGAGAATGGGCTTTTTGTCAAGGCGGAGAAGTGCGTTTTTCATGCACAGTCAGTTCCATTTTTAGGGTATATCATATCGTCTGAGGGGGTGCGCATGGATCCTGACAAGGTTAAGGCTGTGGTGGATTGGCCAATCCCAGATTCCCGTAAGGCCCTGCAGAGGTTTTTGGGATTCGCCAATTTTTACCGGCGTTTTTATTTCGCAATTTCAGCCAACTAGCCGCTTCCTCTGACCCGCCTTAACCTCCACCCGCAACGGCGTTCAGGTGGTATAATGCAGCTGAGGCTGCATTTTCCAATCTGAAAAGCCGCTTTGTTTCGGCTCCCATTCTTGTCGCCCCTGATCCTTCACGTCGGTTTGTGGTGGAGGTTGATGCTTCAGAGGTGGGGGGTAGGGGCAGTTCTATCCCAGCGCGCCACCACGGACGATAAGATGCACCCTTGCGCGTTTTTTTCTCATCGCTTATTCCGCCGCCAAACGGAATTACGACATTGGTAACAGGGAGCTGCTGGCGGTCAAATTAGCTTTGGAAGAGCGGCGTCACTGGTTGGAGGGGTCGGGGGGTACCTTCATCGTCTGGACTGATCATAAGAATTTAGAATACATCAGATCCGCTAAACGACTAAACTCTAGGCAGGCTCGGTGGGCTCTGTTTTTCGGTCGTTTCGATTTTTCTCTATCATATCGTCCCGGGTCTAAAAACATCAAGCCCGATGCTTTATCTCGTGTTTTTGATCGTTCCGAGCGCCCGTCCACTCCCGAGTGTATTTTACCTGAGAGACTCATTGTCTCCTCACTCACATGGGAGGTCGAGTCGAAGGTCCACACGGCCTTAGAAGGGGTAACGCCTCCGCCCGGGTGCCCGCCGAGTCAATTATTTGTGCCAGAGAGGTTACGTTCAGACGTTATCCGATGGGGCCATGATTCCAATCTGCCTTGTCATCCAGGGGTTAGTCATACCATGTTTTTGGTTAAGCAACGATTCTGGTGGCCCTGCATGGCTCGCGACGTTCGCAATTTTGTTTTGGCTTGCTCTGTCTGCCCTCGTGGTAAGATTTCTAATCGTTCCCCAGATGGGCTTCTTCAACCGCTGTCTGTCCCTTCAAGACCCTGGTCCCACATAGCGCTAGATTTCGTAACAGGCCTCCCTCCTTCACAGGGCAATACGGTGATTTTGACCGTAGTGGACCGGTTCTCGAAGGCGGCACATTTCATCCCCTTGCCCAAATTACCCTCTGCCAAGGAGACAGCGGTTACTGTCATTAATCACGTCTTTCGTATTCATGGCCTCCCGGTAGACGTGGTTTCTGACAGGGGATCCCAATTTACCTCCAGATTCTGGAAGGAGTTTTGCAGATTACTGGGAGCGACTGTTAGTTAGTTGTCTGGGTTCCATCCCCAGAGTAACGGGCAAGCTGAGAGAGCCAACCAGGATTTGGGGGAGAACGTTGCAATGTCGGGTAGCTCAGAATCCTTCCTCCTGGAGTCAGCAGCTTCCTTGGGTGGAGTACGCGCACAACTCGTTACCAGTGTCGGCTACGGGCCTGTCGCCTTTCCAGTGTAGTCTAGGTTACCAGCCACCTATCTTTCCTAGTCTGGAATCCGAAGTCGCGGTCCCCTCCGCTCACGCCTTCGTCCAGAGGTGTCGTCACACGTGGAGAAGAGCCCGAGAGACTCTTATTCAGGTGGGAGCGCGCACCAAGGCCCAGGCCGATCGCCACCGGCTGAAGCCTCCCGTATACGTCGTCGGACAAAAAGTGTGGCTTTCTTCCAGGAACATTCCGCTCCGCTCCGTATGTAATAAGTTGGCACCTAAATTCATTGGCCCGTTCACTGTCACCAAGATTCTTAGTCCGGTGACAGTCCGCCTCAAATTCCCCCCAGCGTACCGTAGAATTCACCCCGTATTCCACGTATCTAAAATCAAACCTGTTTTTCATGCTAACATTAATCCGCCGGTTCCGGTCCCCCCCCCCCGCCGCGTCTCGTAGATGGGGAACCCGTTTATTCGGTTCGTCGTATTTTGGACGCTAGGCGAAGGGGACGCGGATTCCAGTACTTGGTGGACTGGGAGGGTTACGGTCCGGAGGAGAGGAGTTGGGTTCCTGCCAGGGACATCCTGGATCACTCTCTTATTGATGATTACTATCAACAGGTAGGCTCTCCTGGGAGCGCCAGGAGGCGCTCGTAGGAGAGGGGGTACTGTCACGGTTCATGGATTCACTTACTCACCCTCGTGTGTTGTGTGTGTGTGTGTTTGGGTGTGAGTGAATGATTGTGTGGGCGTCACCCGTTATGGTCTGATTGCGATCTGTTGCCAGCCGTGTCTTGTTAGTGGTTGTTATATATTGTGCGTGTCTTTATGTGGTCTTTGTCAGTTCGTTGCAGGCTGTTCCCGGTGTCGTGTTCTCTGTGTGTTGCTTCCTGGTTTTTGGATTCTGGACTTTCGTCGTGTGCCCTGTTTTCTGGGTTGGATTATCCTTGTTCTCTGATACCCGCTGTAGCCCTGCGCCACTCGGTGCCACGCCACTCTGCACGCCACCGTTCTGCACGCCACAGCCTCTGCCTCGTCTGACCCTTGGAGTGAAGTTATTGTACAGCGTTTTCCTGTCAATAAATATTGTTATTCTTGCACTTGGATCCTCTGTCTGTGGTTCATTCCCTGACACTAGTATACTGCAAAATGAAACATCCACGCAAGAACAGAATGACGCTGACTGACGACCGTTTCAGAACGTCTCTCCTCCAAAATCCGATCACAAAGGTTGAATGTTCTCTGAAGGAGCACTCACGCAGACCTCTAATGCAAAGAACATATCTTGCCAGGTTTCTCAGGACAGGGAACTGTGTGAACGCCACCACTGCACAAAGTTTTGTTCACTTTAAGTTCAAGCACAGATGCGCTGATGTCAAAGCATCGACTGGGTTATTGTCAGACCGCCCGCTCCCGCCTAAAGTACACTATAGTTACCGAACGCAATCCGCCTTTCATTCAAAATTTAATCCCGCGGACCTCTATTTAGAAAGGGTCTTTGACTGTACCAGTGCTTAAAGGGGCAGTAAGTGGTATTTGAACTACGCTGTTGGACACTGTTGATATTTGAAATCAACCCAAACAAACCCACACCTCTCTTCATTGCTCCACCTCCGAAACTCACACTCCAATTCTAACCACCCTGCTCTGAGTCGGACTCGAACCGCTGCTGGCAGGTGAGGCGAATGCACTACCAATGACGCTAACACCTCATTCTCTAGTGGTCGTCAGTGCGGAGTGGTTTACCTGCACAACTCTCACTATCTGTTTGTTGTTGGACTCGGCCCCACTAACTTCCAAATAGTGGATTTGAAATATCACTAAGTCCCCCTTTAAGTTGCAGATATCTAGTGTCAGTATCATGTTACCGCGGTTAACGTCCGTATTCCACGTGTTATCTACTAGCAAATGCATAGCAGCCCTAGGAAAAAACTAAATATTGAGCTTTGTATTTATGCAAACAGCAACTAAAAACTTACCAGTAACTTCTGCGGGCAGCATCTTCATCTGTTCGCGTCTGATTGACCAAATTGAATGTAGCTGCACTGAAAAAGACGCGCTGTTACACGCTGTCAAAATATGACCGGCACAGACAAGTAAAGTTAAAGGTGCTTTATGTAAGTGTAAGGCAGTGTATTGTGTTGTCCACAAGATGTCGCTATACCACTGTTGTGTTAAGGCAGATTCAAGTGCCTTTAGCATGGTTTGAGCCTCTTGATGTACCGTAGTGTTGATACTTTTCTTCAGTTCATGTTATCAACGCTATAGGTAAGCCATGTTAACGATAGTGGAAGTTGCAATGAAAAATATCTTTGTTGTTATCACACTAAAGTTCAGTTTATTCAGATATTTTGTGTTTTAAACTGCTAAAGACCTAAATGCAGAGTAATATGTAAAGTTAAAATGTTTTGTTCTTTCTTTTAAATGTGATTAATGTGTGGTGGCTAATACAAAGCTATCATAATATAAGCAGCGAGAGCTTGCTATTGAATTGCATGTGCATTGAAATGTACTTTAATAGTTTAAAACTTAAGTTGAGTTCATGTTATCAACGCTATAGATGCCGTGCTGTGGAATAAACAGTCAAGCCACAATCCCGAACCCCTCTGTGTCCGCGTCCCCTTCCTCTACCACCTCCCATGATCATACACAACACAGCGCAGAGTAGCAGCAGCGGTGCTGGAGACCAGTAAGCGCGCGGAGAGAGAGAGAGAGGGCTACATAAGAATGTTTGCCCCGCCCCCTCCTCCTCAGACTCAACGCTCTCGCGGGTTGCCAGTTTGAAGACGCAACGGGAGCGAACTCAATTGACATTGGAAGGCGAGGAGACTTACACACTGTAAGATAATTAGTTGATTTATTGATTTATAATGAGTTGATATCATGTTTTAATATGCTTCCGTTTAGAGATTTTTAGATGGATGCTGAGGCTTTTTAGGTCAGGTAGAATCTGTGATCTCTGACCCAGTTTGTTCGCTGGCTTCCATGGCTGCAATTCACTGCATTTATTTTCTGCCAACTGGCAACCCGGGGTGGCGAAATACTATTGGGTAAATTGGCAAAGACCAAAACAAAAACAGAAATTCCGATACAGAACGCAAATTTCAAAGTAAAATAACTGGCTGTAGCAATGGTTTTCAGAGAAACGTGTATGTGAACACAGCATGTTTAATAAACATCTACAAACATATTTTCATGCTTTAGTACAGTTGAAAACTTACATAGAGCACCTTTAATTAAATACAAATCTTACCTGGAGTCACAAAATAACGGGGTTCCAAAAGCCACACAAAAGAAAAATTGAGATATTTTAATGAAATCTTGGAGATTTATATCCCTCTGATGAAAGATGACTCACCAAAACTTCACGTTTCAAAAAGTTCATCGCAAAAAAAAAAAAAAAAAGTAATCCATATGAATCACATGGTCTCTTTCAAGTGCTCTAAAGTGACACGATCGCTCTAGTCTATATAATTTAACAGTTTAAATTAAGTCTTCTATTAACATTCAAAGCACACAGCGTATCTGGTGCGAGGCTGCCTGCGACTGCGAGCTCATCATCATAAGAACCAATCAGAGCCGTTCAACAGCCTTGAAACCAATCAGGTTTCATCACGTTTGTTACACTTGTTTAAATTTAAACACAAGTAATTATATTATTATATATATAAATATATATTAAGCATCTTTGGAAAATTGATTTATGATGCATTTCAAATAATATGATGTTGAAATCCTTGGGAATTCCAGTAGTCTATTAAAATTAATGTATCATGTAATGGACAACAGCCTTTTAAGTAGCATAACCTTTTACAAGTAAAACTGAACAACATATTAATTTTAAGTATGCTTATGGCAATACTTAATAATAGTTGACAAATGTTTATAATACATTATAAGTTGGTACATTGTAAATGTTAAAAATGTTTTTCAAAATATCTTTCTTTTGAAAAAATTTTAAATTCTAATATATAAATATTTGAAATATATTGCAGTAGGCCTACACATGGTTATAAAGTACATTTAAACCCACTAAAAGCTGAATCATGTTGCTATGTTCTTAAAGTACACATAAAATATACTTTAAGTAAGAGTAACATAAGTATGTTTTCTGTAAATACACTAATTCACTAAAAGTATGCTTGTGTTTAGCATATTTTTTTAAAAGTGTAATTAAGCATATACTTATAAGTACTTCTAGTATATTTTTTCAGAAATGTATTAAAATGCAATTCAGTATATTTTTAATGCCCTTCAAATAAGCATGTTGTGAATACAAATGTATTATTAACATACTACTTGCATTTCAAGTACATTTTTAATACATTTAATACTACATCTTTTTCACCTGGGTGAGCTATTGAGCAACACCTCTGTAACATGGTGCATCTCCTGCAGAGCTCTAAATGAATCGCAAGATAAGAACGACACTTCCCTACAGGATTGATACAAAATCAGACATGATGAACAGTGCAACTGTAAGGCAGAAGAAGAAAGCTCTTCAAGTGTTATCAAAGAATGACATTGGGAGAGTGGAAGATGTAAACTGCTGAAAGGGCGGGGTTGACCTCATTGCTATGGATGATGTCAACAAGATTACTAACTAATAGATAGAGAAGGGGTCTCTGTCTGTGATTTAATCATAGAAATATTGTAGAAAGAGGTATCATGTTGCCATATTCAAATAAAGGGTTTTAAATAAAAATGTTGCCTTATTCAAATAAAGATTTTAAAATGTAGGCTAAGTGTCATATGTTCAGCTAATTGTCAGCCTCTTACATGTCTTCATCTCGAGAGATTGCAGAGTTCAAGTGACAAATGATGTTTTATAAACAAAGTTCAGGAGGAGCACGTTCAAATGGTCCATATAATCAGCTCAGGAGGAGGCATATATACACACAGTCGACTCATCTAGTTACCTTGACAGTTTTCAGCATCCCTCCACCACCCCGACTCCTCTCTCTCGGCTGGTTCCTATTCCCAGGATACGGGGAATAACTCTGGGTTTGGGCTAAATTCCGAGTGTGTG
This sequence comes from Ctenopharyngodon idella, assembly GCF_019924925.1. Lineage (NCBI taxonomy): Eukaryota > Metazoa > Chordata > Actinopteri > Cypriniformes > Xenocyprididae > Ctenopharyngodon > Ctenopharyngodon idella. The sequence goes on from NC_067226.1 coordinate 50,730,434, forward strand.
TGTGTGAGAGAGAGAGCGTGAGAGCGTGAGCGTGCCTCTTTGAAACATTTGTAGCCCCAAAGTATGCTTGATCTGTTACCCTCTATGCTGTTTATTTGCCTCATTCTTTCTTTTACCCTTGCCTTTAGTTTTGTAATTTGATTTGAGCATGGAGTGTGTCCGTGCTCTCTGCTCACCTGTTTGGTAAGTTTAAGACGAGAGCAGGATATGATGTCACGTGACATACATCACGCAGTTCATTTTTATGTATTAGTTCATTAGTTTAGGAGTGTGTAAGTTTTGTTTGTTTAGTTAGAGTAGTTAAGTTAGGGCGTGCGAGTGTGGTGGTTATAAAAGATGATAAATAATTGTGCTAAGACAAGAGAATGTATTTATCAAATGTATTTTACATTGTGTATACATTTTTCTAGCGATTGATTTTCCTTGCTCAGCCTTCGATCGATTATTTGATTGCTTTTCCCTTGGGAAGTGTTCACCTCCGTGGGAGGGGGCGCGCTGCTCAAACAATACACCGACTCTGGCTGCGTCCGAAAACTGGAAAATGCTGCCTTCGGAGGACATATTTCAAGGTAGGAAGGCATCAAGGCACGTCCAATTCCAATGTTAGGTTCACTTCCTGTTTCCTGAGATACCTTCCTCTGATCGATTTCTGAAGATGCATCCTTCGCTGCCTTTGATATCCCACAATCCTGTGCTTTCCATTCTGTGACAGTTGAGCTAGAAAAATAAAGATGGCGTCCAAAAGTTGCGTTTGCTGGTCAGTTTGTGTGTAAATATATGTTTTTGATCAACATTTTCCACTTTCAATGTCATTTCTAGTGAGAAATTACTACTGTAGTAAATATTTCTTTAGTTCTCACCAAAGCTCGCACTATTTTGCTGTTACACTGCCTTAAAAGTGTGTCTGAAATCAGTTTCGTGAGGTGCCTTCATGCACAAATGCTGCCTTTCAAGTCATTTCCTGGCAACAAGTCACTGCCGAGGTTTTCAGATGCAGCCTCTGATGTTGAAGCAGCAGCAGCTCCTTGTCCTGTGTTTTATTAATACTTATAAAACGGTTAGTTCCTGTCCTCTGACTCTGATTGGTCAATAGCTGTTTTATTCACGATAAAGCACAGCTATGACCGCTTCACCCAACGGTTCTGTGTATCACTACACAACACCCTTAGCAACCACTCTTAGCAACGTAAACCGTATGTTCTCAATTAATGTTGTTCATTGAAGTTTACTGTATTGTTCAGCCGTGACTTATTCACGATACAGCACAGCCTCTCGAACCTTAGTGCTTACTTATATCTGCCCTCATCAGGTACGAAACACATTAATGCAATAAGAGTATGTTTTTGACATGTTAGAGTTACGAGGAATGTAAATGACATTGTTTAAAGTCTTTAATAATTTACATTTATCAAAAGTGTAAAAGTTTGTTTCAAGTTCCCTCTGTGTATCGCGTGTGCTAGTCATGCATTTCATGCTAATGATGCGGTCTGACAAATAGCGTGATAATACAGTTAATCCATGATATAATGTGTTTTTGATAAAATAATGCAACAGTTATGAGTAACGAGTTGTAGTTTGACTGTGCTTTAAAAGATGTAATTTTTCACGAAATAAGTTTGATCAATGTGTTTGTACTTAAAACGTATAAAAAAGAATCATTTTTGTTGACATATGAACACATTTTCAAGTGTTCATTCAAGTGTTAAATACAGCAACATGTTTATGTTGTCATGAAGAATGTTATATAAGTGTGTGTTATAAATGAATATTTTATGTCTTTAATTGTTGACATAGTAGTCAATGAGAACTGTTCAAGTAATCTTGTTACTTATCTTAAAGTGATGCTGTCACTCATTGGCATATAAAAAAATACATGTAATGTTTTAAATGGTTATAATAAAATAAAAAAACAACAATACACAGACTCTGATGGTGAAGCAAGCAGCAGCTCGTGTCCTGTGTTTTATTAACTCTTATATCTCCCTCATCAGGCGGTAAGGGTACTACACGAGTAACACGCTGAAGATGTTGCTTTTGAATATTCTAGTTTAGATTTAAATCCTTAAGAATTTGTTTATTTTGTTATTGATTTGGCAACACTCGTGCTCTCTTCATTATTTCATTTGGGGAGTTTGTATTATTGTTAATTGTAAATATATTTTTGGACACATTTAAAGTCAGTTTCTTGTTATATTGGTTGGGGGTTTTAAAATGATTAAATGTTTGTCTCTGTTTGAACTTGTGTTCTCCTCTTCATACCTGACCACTGTTTGATTTCCACTATTAGGCTATATCCAAAATATGGTTATAGAGTTTTGTGAATATAAACGACCCGACCGACCGACCCCAAATGTACTATAAGTGGTAACTAAATACATTTTTAAATACAGAGATAATATATTAAAAGCACATTTTAGTTCATATTTCATGGTGTCTCAAAATAGCACAGTTGAGTACACTTAGATATTCTTAAGATTATCTTAAGAATTACTAAAGAAGACTTTTTAGTATATTAAGTACAAAATTAGTGCACGAAAATAGAGCATTTTAAGTACATTATAGAAATGTACTTTTTTCACCTGGGAATACACTGAGGAATGCTGCTTTTAAATGAACATTTATTTAAAACAAAAGTTATTTGATAAAATAACATTTTCTTAATGGCATAAACACAAGCTTCACTCCCTTGAAACTTTAACTGGAATCTCACTGTCAGGTTTCGCTGAAATGGACCCAAATGCAGTTGGAAATGCAACAAAAGTTTTATTCAGCGATAATGGTATTAGACAGCGAACTTCAATAGAAGAGATCAGAGTCCAAGCAGATCAAATCCCAGGCGAGCGGTATTCAGAAACAGGCGAGGATCATTAAAGATGATAGCCCAGGCAAACTTGGAGAGATCCACAAATATAGATAGTAATCCAGAGCAAAAGTCCAAAAATCCAGATGAACAGACCACTGGTCAAGGAGCACAGGCAGTCCAGACATCAAAGGGAATAACTGGGCAAAAAAAAAAAAAAAAACCTGAAAAAAACACAAAACCAATAACTGATGAACCAAAACAAGACAAAGAGAAAACATGAGATTTAAATAAGGAGAAAATAGTTAAGGAAATAACAGACAGCTGTGAACGCGTGCACAACCGCGCCGATCGCGAGACGCGAACAGCTGATCGTGGCCGGCACGTGCGGACAAAAACAAAAACAAAGGCTCATGCAGGAGAAAGAGACAGATCAAACCTGAGCCCTGACATCTCACTGTTTCTGTCACTGCGACTTCCCGAACAGGCGAACAAGCACACACACACACACACACACACACACGCGCGCGCTCAAATGAAATATGTTCAGACCAATTAGGCTAATGGCTCGATATAGGCTCATTTATTAGTCCTATCTGTTCAAAATACAATTCGGAATATTATCAGCTACTGCGACTTTTTGCAACAAACATTCATTTATAGAAAAACTCATTGCTTCTAAAGCCTACAGATATAAGAACAAAAACGAGTGTCAATTCAGCCTCAACGCAAACTGTTAATGGCCTAGTCTTACTTAGACTTTTTCTTTGCACTGTGCAAAAACAGAAGAGCATCTTCTGTTCCAGGATTCAGGCGATTCCGCCTCGTCTCTATAACGCGGCACTAAATGAACCTCCTTGTTGCAGGAATGCTCAATATTCTCATGGCAAGGCGCAGCAGCCGTGGGAATAAGCGATCTTTTTGTCTCATCTTCCCGTTCCGTGAAGTCCACCTTCTGCTTTTTCGCTCGTCCACTGCTGTCATGTTCAGCTACAACGGGGATACGAGGAATCTGTTAACGCACACCTATCAGTGGTCAAAGTGCTTGGGTATAATGCGAAATAAATGAATAATAAATTAACTAAAGTAGTTAAAGTTCTCTCTCTTTTTTTTTTTTTTTTTGGTAGGTTTAGTTACCATGTATACATTTATTTAACATATTTTGTTGTTTTATTAACATTAATGACAAATATAGGCTACGGAAGACCGAATCCATGGATACTGACACATATCCTGTTTTCACCCAAATGTTTACGTCCACTTAAGCCATAACCGACTGTATTTACGTGATACTCCACACGATGGACATTTTGACAACTATGTGTGCATTTGACCATTCAGGCGCGAGGAGAACTGATCGCGCGCTGTCTGAGAGAACTGGGATATCGCGCGCGCGAGAGAGAGAGCGCGCTTCTGGTCTGTGTCTTTCAGCGCGATTCCGCCTATCCCGCCTTCGCTAATCGATAACGAATTGTGATTGAAAGCTTGCAGTTCGCAATGTGTGTGTTGTCATCATTAATTTTGAAGTATTTCCACACCTCTGAGGCTGACAGTGTTTCTGCTGTTGCCGCCAGTGTCTCTGTGCACGGAAAATTCTGTCAGTTACGTCCCTATGGTTATGTCACGCGAGGTATCGGTCTTTGGTATCGGGGGTATTTTTACAAATACGAGCACAAGTACATGAGCTTGGTATCGGCCCGATACCGATACTGGTATCGGTGCATCCCTAACCTCCTGTCTGTCCTCTGGAGTCAACATTTTCAGTGATTTAAATTTGGGACAGAGAAAGGTGGCGACCTTGTGAGTGGGAGTTAGGACCACCTTCTCATCAAGCAGACTGGATGCGCGAGCACGGAGATGGATGGATCTCCAAACTTGGGCTCACAGTGTCTCTTAAGTTTGAAAAACCAGAGCAGCACCATGTGAACTGTCGAGTATTTTTCTCCTTCCAGCTCGTTAATGGCTAATTTGAAGAGAGTGAGGAATTCAATCAAGTGCACGAGCTGGTCTTGATGATGCCCTCCATTCGATGCAGCTGGCCTTTGTCATCCAGGAGCTGTCTGATGTCACTGTACTGTTTCAGTACAGATTCCAGCATGTCGACTTCACTGTTCCATCGAGCTTCACATTCGTGAATCACAGTGTGCGCTAAACTTGCAACAGCTCCTGTTCTCTTCAGAAATGTCACCAGGCTTTTGCACTTATCTAACATTTCCACCACCTCTTTGTTCTGGTGCATTCCTCTCACTGAACGTGTGTCTCAACACCGTGTTCAGTATGTGTGCGGAGCACGGGACCCAGTGGTAGGTCCGAAGTGCAGCCTTTATGTTCTGGTCACTGACAAACATGATTTTGTCTGCTGATATTCCATAACTGGTTATTTGGTTATGGATATTTTAGATGACTGTCAAATTCCACTGTTGCCAGAATGCGACTCTCCAGACTCCACTTCTCGGTGATGTAGTGACATGTAAGGACTGTATGTGCCCTCTTGATAAATTCGTCTGTCCACATATCTGTGGTAACAGCAATCCCACTGTATTCCACAACTTTCTGGATGACCTCTGACAGTTTTTCTTTATCAGCGGCAGTCTGGTGCTTTGCCCTGTCACAAACAGTTTGGCGATGTGGTATGACAGCATCAGCATCAACTGCACCGTACTGGCTCCGATGTTTATTAGTGTTTGGGCCACTTGGAGGAATCCTTTGCCAGAGACAACATCGAAGGGGTGTAACCTAGATTTAACTTCTATTGGTAATTTTTTGCTGTCCCGACGGACGTAAGAACTTAAAGTGTTCATCTGACTCGACTGGTTTAACACACACATGATCTTAATGCAGCAGCAGTGGGCGTGAACAGCTGGTGATGTAAACAGGAAATCCTCTGTAGGTTATAGTGTCTCATTTAACAACACTCGCTTCGACCTTCATGGACTTTGAGGACGCAGCCTCTGAACTGAGACACAGTTATAGTGTAACTATCCTGTTGTTGCAATAAAACTAACAGATGAATAAGACTGGATGAATTATGAAATATGACTAGAACAAAAACACTCACTGTTTATCCTGTTTCACGTCAGAGATGTAAATATTGTCCAGACTGAACGTCTACATGTGATGTGAAGATAAGAAAATGAGTGATGAGGATGTGTTTATGTGCAAATGTGTTCAAAGAAACGGTAAACAGCAGGAGTCAGAAATGAAACAAAATAAGAATTTTCACAAAGAGACAAATTCTAAAAAATGTAACAGTTTTAATGTCTGTGTTCCAGCCAATCACAATCAAGTATTTAGAGGAAATAAGACTGAAACAGCAGCAGCAGAAGATGATGTTATTATTTCAGTGGGATAATGAGAGTCCAACAACCTTCCATCAACTGTCTAGCTACCCATATTCTTTAAAATATCTTCTTTCGTGTTCAACAGAAATAATACATTCATACAGATTTGGAAGCACTTGAGGGTGAGTAATTGATGACAATATTTTCATTTTTGGGTGAACAATCCCTTTAATGCAGACTGAGTCTTGATCTCATCTCTGTTGTGAATGTCTCCTCACCACCACTAGGGGTCTCTGCGCTCAGAAGAAATATGAGTGCAAAAAAAGTTTTTCTGCCTTTCTATATGCAAATAAAAGGAAAGAGTTGGACTAATACACAAATATAGAGGAAGTGAATATGAAATAGGGGTTTTCAGAGTAATAAACAAATGATGTGATGATGAATGAGGGATGAGAGCAGATATAATGATCACACTGTTTAAAGCTGCAGACAGAAACATCAGACTCAGGACAGAAACACACGACCTCTAAAGTAAGAACAACTCACATGTTCATTCTTCAAACACAACTAGACTTTGAGATGTTAATATTGTCTGAATGATTGTGAATTTTGTTGTTCTGCTATTTTTTTAATCACATGATCATGTTTTATTTCAAGATGAATATGGGATTATCTGAGTTTTTCAATGTGTTTCTTCCTCAGAAATGGAGAAAACTCTATATTTCATTCTTCTTCTCATTGGTGAGTGTGTTTGTTGTTTTATTTATGGTTTATAGTTTCATCAGGTTTGACTCTGTTATGAAAAGCATTAAATCAAACCCTCTCTTTCACAGCTCTCTGCTCCGTATCTGAATGTGTTCAGCGTCAGTATCACTTTATAAACGTGATGAAGACCTGGACTGAAGCTCAGAGATACTGCAGAGAGAATTACACAGATCTGGCCACCGTTGACAACATGAACGACATGATCGAGCTGAACAAGAGTGTGAATGATGGACATGTCTGGATTGGGCTGCAGAAGACGGGTGTTGATAAATGGCAGTGGTCTTCAGGTGATCCTGCGCTCTATCTGAACTGGGCTCCTGGACAACCTGATGGCAGAGATGAGTGTGTTATGATGAGAAATGGACAATGGCATGATGGGTCATGTAGTATCAGCCTGACTTTCATCTGCAGTTCATCTAACAACAGTAAGTTCAGTTTCCTACAATGACAACAAACATTATTTATAGAAAGATACACTGTATACTGTACAACATTTTAATGCAATATTAAATTCTGATACTTTTTAATCTGGTCATAAATATATATTTGTCCACTTTCAACTTCTGTGTAGAAAATAAACCGATATTGAACGAATGTTGATCTTTTGTTGTTGATAACTGTGGGAATCTGACATTAGAGAGTGTAGAGAATTATATTTTTCTGTAAAATTTATACTGTAAATGATAAATTCAAAAAATATCAAACCATTGTTTTGACCAACATAACTTATAATAAATTCTAATAAATTAATGAATGCATAAAAGTTTAAAATATAATAGACATAAAAGAACTTGCTCCATCTTGATATTTATGAACAAAATAGAATTATTGTGTTACTGTAAAAATTATGTGTGAGATCGACTTAAACAAAACATATGATAACAATATTACACATGATATTTGAGTAGTTTTTATAGCTTGATTTCTGTAATGGAATCTAGATGAATAAATCATGTAAAATCTCCTAAATTATTTAGTCTATGATACAATGATTATAATATTTTTAGTGCTTCTTTATTTTAATTTGACTCTCAGTTTTGATTTTGAGTGAATATAAACTATCTGTTTGTATTTGACTTTGAGTCGTGTTGTTCAATTAAAAGACTGTATTCTGCACAGAACAAGTAGAAACAAACTTGTTACTGTACTTACATTAGCAAAGATGATCATTGATCAAAACAACAAGCTTCATAGTATTAGTACATGCAGTTATTCACAACTGAACCATAATCTCTACTCTTCTGAACAATAATGATCAAAACTTCAATAACAGAAACTCTTTCAAACGTCAAACATAACTGAACATTAAACATTAACAGCACACACACACACACACACACACACACACACACACACACACGCACACACATTTAGAGACTAATTTAAATGTGTAATTTATTTGCATTAGCATATATTAATATAAACATTTATTTAAATATACAATATATTTTTTTATATTTAAAGTAATTTGCATTAGCATATTTAAAATGTATGATTTTACACATTTAAATATTCTAATGAAAAGGTATTTAAATGTAGTACTATTGCGCTTTAGCATATATTGATATAAAAAACTGAAATATATATTTTTAACACATTTAAATAAATTTTCATTAGCATATTTACATTTAAATATGTTAATGGGAGTGAATTTAAATGTATAATTATAAAAACTTTGAAGACAAACTTTAATTTGGCTTGAAAAAGCCTCGCTAGAAAGTTTGAAATAGTTTGAAAATCTTGACGTTTGAAGCTTTTCAGTTTGAAATAGTTTAAGTTTTAGTTTGAATGGATGAATCGATACAGACAGACAGACAGACAGGGTTAGGGTGCTCAGGGTGGTTGCTAGGGTGTTGTTATGTGGTTGCTAGGGTACTCTGAGTGGTTGTGAGGGTTTTGCTATGTGGTTGCTAAGGTACTTGGGGTGGTTGCTATGGTTTTTCCTATGTGGTTGCTAAGGTACTTGGGGTGGTTGCTATGGTTTTGCTATGTGGTTGCTAAGGTACTTGGGGTGGTTGCTATGGTTTTGCTATGTGGTTGCTAGGGTACTTGGGGTGGTTGCTATGGTTTTGCTATGTGGTTTGTAAGGTACTTGGGGTGCTTACTATGGTTTTTCTATGCGGTTGCTAAGGTATTTTGGGTGGTTGCTATGGTTTTGCTATACGGTTGCTAAGATACTTGGGGTGGTTGCTATGTGGTTGCTAGGGTAGTCTGGGTGATTGCTAGGGTGTTGCTATGCAGTTGCTAAGGTACACTGAGTGGTTACTAAGGTGTTGCTATGTGGTTGCTAAGGAATTCTGGGTGGTTGCTATGGTGTCACTATGCGGTTGCAAGGGTATTCTGGGTAGTTGCTAGGGTTGTTGGTAGGCTGTTGCTAGAGTACTCAGGGTGTACTCCTGAATATTTAATATATCATCAGCTGTAGAAACAGTCTTTGAATGACACGTGTTTCTGATGTTTCCACTGCTGCTCTTATTCACATCCAAACCATAAAGCAGCATAAGAATAATGAACAAACTGATTCATGAATCTGTTTCCATTTGTTTTTCTTAAAGTGAACACAGGACTCGTCTTTGTCAATCAGACGAAGAATTGGAGAGACGCTCAGAGTTACTGCAGACAGAATCACATTGATCTGGTCAGTGTGAGGAACCAGAATGAGAGTCAACAGCTTCAGAAGTTCATCAGTGATCGTCTCATATCTGGTGATGTCTGGATCGGTCTGTTCAGAGGACTCATGGCAGTGGTCAGATCAGAGTAACTCCTCATTCAGATACTGGAATACAGGTGAACCTAATAATGCTGGAGGAAATCAAATCTGTGTAGAGATTTATCCGAACGCTCAGGGACAATGGAATGGACATCTCTTGCAACAAACAATATCCTTTTGTGTGTCATGAAGGTGAGGCAGATCCTCACAAAACACACACAATCCATCCATCACCTCCAGATATCTTAAAGTTCACACTACATGTCTGACATGACAAATTCCTCCACAGTGTTTGTTCTGCATGTTGTTTTTGATCAGTCTCTCTCTAGTTTCTGCTTGTGGTTTGTTTTGTGTCCAGATAAACTGATTCTGATCAAAGAGAATCTGACGTGGCCTGAAGCTCTGAGATACTGCAGACAGAATCATACGGATCTGGTCTCGGTTCATTCAGAAGAGATTCAGCGTCGTGTGATGAATGTGGTTAAACAGGGCGTCTACTGAGTCGGTGTGGTTGGGTTTACACAACTACTGCAGCATGAACATGTGGCTCTGGTTGAGCGGAGAGATCGTGTGCTATCAGAACTGGGCTCCAGGGAACGGAACGGACACCGGAAGACTGCCGCCTCGAGAAGAGAAAAGGAGCAGTTCAGTCTGGAGGAGATCAGCGCTGGATCAGCCTTCCTGAAACTCGCAAACTCAACTTCATCTGCAGCAGATATGAAGAGTGAAAAGACACAGTGAATGTATGTGTGTTTACTTACATTCACTGTTTTTATTCTCCATTATTTTTCTTATTTACTTGTTTGATTTGTTCTTTAATAATTTCTGAGTGAATCTACTAATTGTGTTTTAAAAGTGTCTGTTTTATTTCTGTATGTTAATGATCATGACATAATGTGATCTTATCAAAGTTTTCTAACATTAATGTTTAATATTCTTTAGATGTCTAAAATAGTAACACAATATATGTCTGATTTAAGAATCTCTTTGTATATCTGGTGTGTTTTGTGTCTGTATGTTTTCACTAATATTATCTATATCAAATAAAACTTTGAGCAGCAGATGTTAAGAATAATATTATTTGTGTTCTCAGCAGAATGATAATCTGGTTATTTTTAGAAAGGCAGAAGTGAAGTGATGTCACAATGAACTGTCAATTAAATCTAAACAAATATGTAAAATTTATATTTGATTGTTGATGTGTTTGGATGATATTTAGGATATGTTGTCACTTACAAAAAATCAAAATTTCAGCTTCCTGGAATAATTAAATGTTGTGAATCTTTGGAAAGAAAGATTTGATTCATGATTCAAGAGCGATTTTTGCAAATTCAGAATGATTCGATTCAAGATGATTCACAATGAGATTCAATTAAATTTAAACACCTTTGATAATAAGACTCACACAAACTTCAAGAATCAACTTGTGAATCAACAATGATGACATTCTTCATGCCGCAATGCATTCTGGGAGCCATGGATGAGTTATGTAATGATGCACCCCAGAATGCATTGCGGCATGAAGCATGTCACTGTTATTGAGATTCATTCACTGATTCTTGATGTCTGTGTGTGTCTTAATGTCAAAGCAGCTTAAATTTTTAGTGCACAGTGTGTTTTTTTTGTTGTTGTTGTTGTTTTTGTTTGTTTTAATCTTTGATGTCTGATTAAAACACTGTTGGGTCTAATACTGTAGAATCATAGAGTTGCTATAAGAAATAATGTGAAATTAATACCATAGATTAGACTGGGAGAAATCAGACAATCAGACTCTACATGATGACAGTATCATTATCATCAACAAATAGCTAACATCATCTGATCACATTGTCTTTCGCTGTACTTGCAATAACAAACAGTTGCAGCAGCCAAGAGAAACTGTAATCTTTGTGCGTCGCTTATAATAAACAAATCCAACGTACATATCTGCACCGGGCACAGTTTTGACATGACAGCATACCCGGATAAAAAAAGTCACCGCTCGCTAGTACTAGTTGCTTTCAGTTAAAACAGTTCAAACATGCATTTTAGTCTAGGACTAGCTTAATCCTTGTCTGTGAAACCGGGGGTAAAAGTCACCATTACTGACTTAAAAGTTTAAATTATGTGCTAGATCGTAAAAAACCCCGGAGCCGTGTGGAGTGTGTTTATGATGGATGGATGTGGATGGAAGCACTTCTTCAGCTCATACTCATTGGTATCGTTCACTGCCATTATAAAGCTCGGATGCGTCAGGATATTTATTAATATTTCTCCGACTGTGTTCATCAGAAAGAAGAAGTCATATAGACTCTAGGATGGGCTTGAGAGTAAATCTTGAGCTAATTTTCATTTAAAAAGTGAACTAATCCTTTAAGTCTTATGCTGTGTTCACGCCATCCTCGTAATTACCCTTAGTCTCGAGAGGACAACACATGCCGTTTTACTCGGAGCTGTTCATGTCGTTGAACTGGGAATTTTGCCTTTCTGTGGCAACACTATCGAAGCCTAAATGAATCCGCAGCAGTCAGGAGGTACAGCAGGAGCTCTCCAAAAAATCACAGCTTACAAGTTGTAATTACAAGCTCTACGAGGACATGAACGCTTTTTACAAGTTGAAATCTCATAATTACGGTAATTACGACATTACGATTTAAGAGAAGATATTGTTAGAATAAAGTTGTTATTTTTGTTTTGTTTTTGGCGCACAAAAAGTATTCTCGTCTCTTCATAACATTAAGGTTGAACCACTGCAGTCACATGACTGTTTTAACGATGTCTTTAGGCACCTTTCTGGACCTTGAAAGTGGTAATTAAATTGCTGTTTATGAACGAGTCATATAAGTCTCGGATTCAATCAAAAATATCTTAATTTGTGTTCTGAAGATGAACGAAGGTCTTTCGGGTGTGGAACGACATGAGGGTGAGTAATTAATGACAGAAATTTCATTTCTGGGTGAACTAACCTCTTTAAAGCATTAGTATAATTTGCCCAATGGAGAGTCTTTCAGTGTTTATGAATGCATTTTAAAAGACTAAAATATCAGACATTACATACTAACATGAATGAGGATTATAAGTAATAAGGATGTTCAAAGAACCTTCTAAAAAATCTACTTTAAAACCCAATCACCCAAGTTTTTAGAAATGCAATATTTGCATTTATGTCATTGTTTTCAAAGGTTTTGATTCACACAATGACTCAGAACCACTAAATAAAAAGTAAATAGCGTATTGCATAGATCCAAACCTTTCATATGTTAATAAAAGAGTCTTATTTTGAAATTTCTTTTTTAAAGTCTCATGGTCACTGATGGTGTTTTTCCCCACGTTGCTTGTTAGTTTAGTTATGTCGTATAAATATCCTCCTGTGGACAGTTAATTTTTACGGGGCCAGGGCTGCAAAATTGCATATGGATTTGGAAAGCCAGACTATATATTAGCAATGGTTTCAAAATTGCCTACAGTCACATTATTTTCATGACCTTTATCAGCTTTATATTTAATGTTAAATATAAATCAATATTTTTTTTACATTTGCTTTTGAGTGTACAGTGAGGTAGAAATACTGGCACATCTCCTCTTCACAATACCCCATAGATTTTCTATGGGGTTAAGGTCAGGCGACTTTGCTGGCCAATTAAGAACAGGGATACCATGGTCCTTAAACCAGGTACTGGTAGCTTTGGCACTGTGTGCAGGTGCCAAGTCCTGTTGAAAAATGAAATCTGCATCTCCATAAAGTTGGTCAGCAGCAGGAAGCATGAAGTGCTCTAAAACTTCCTGGTATACGGCTGCATTGACCTTGGACCTCAGAAAACACAGTGGACCAACACCAGCAGATGACATGGCACCCCAAACCATCACTGACTGGAAACTTTACACTGGACCTCAAGCAACGTGGATTGTGTGCCTCTCCTCTCTTCCTCCAGACTCTGGGACCCTGATTTCCAAAGGAAATGCAAAATTTACTTTCATCAGAGAACATAACTTTGGACCACTCAGCAGCAGTCCAGTCCTTTTTGTCTTTAGCCCAGGCGAGACCCTTCTGACGCTGTCTGTTGTTCAAGAGTGGCTTGACACAAGAAATGCGACAGCTGAAACCCATGTCTTGCATGCGTCTGTGCGTAGTGGTTCTTGAAGCACTGACTCCAGCTGCAGTCCACTCTTTGTGAATCTCCCCCACATTTTTGAATGGGTTTTGTTTCACAATCCTCTCCAGGGTGCGGTTATTCCTATTGCTTGTACTCTTTTTTCTACCACATCTTTTCCTTCCCTTCACCTCTCTATTAATGTGCTTGGAGACAGAGCTCTGTGAACAGCCAGCCTCTTTTGCAATGACCTTTTGTGTCTTGCCCTCCTTGTGCAAGGTGTCAATGGTCGTCTTTTGGACAACTGTCAAGTCAGCAGTCTTCCCCATGATTGTGTAGCCTACAGAACTAGACTGAGAGACCATTTAAAGGCCTTTGCAGGTGTTTTGAGTTAATTAGCTGATTAGAGTGTGGCACCAGGTGTCTTCAATATTGAACCTTTTCACAATATTCTAATTTTCTGAGATACTGAATTTGGGATTTTCCTTAGTTGTCAGTTATAATCATCAAAATTAAAAGAAATAAACATTTGAAATATATCAGTCTGTGTGTAATGAATGAATATAATATTCAAGTTTCACTTTTTGAATGGAATTAGTGAAATAAATCAACTTTTTGATGATATTCTAATTATATGACCAGCACCTGTACAGTGAGGTAGAAATACTGGCACAGATTATCAGTGAATTTACCGTGTCCTTACCATCATAGCAAATTAACTGAAATATCCCAAAACTCCTGCCATCGTCCATGGTGCCACAGTTTTCAGTCTCTCTATAGTTGTCCAGCTGGTCATCTCTCCCCTGTAGAAAGTGCGGTCAGACAGAGACCAGTGCCAGTCTGGAGCGGCGTCTTTCTTCAGTCCTATCTAAGTGTTTGTTCCCACAATCCCGTTCACGACGGCTGAAGTCTGCCTCGTCTTCAACAGCAACAAAATGATAGTGGTGTTTTCTGCAGTAGCTTTGGGCTTCATATGTTTTAGCCTCATTAAGAAAGATGAATTGTATGGAGATCCCAGATGAGACACACACACCTGTGAAAGAGCAGGGTTGTCTTTCCAGTCTTTCCATGAGGAACGTTCCAACAAAAATATCTTCTAAGATTGTTTGGCTGTTGTTCCCAAAATGTTATTTCAGAATGTTCTCAGAATGCCCAAAACATCAAGGTTATTAAATGTATTAAAAACCTTTTTTCTTGGTTATAGAGTACCTCAGGGATGACATGTTTTTGTAGGCAAAACCTGGAAGCGAGTTAGCATTTCAGGACTTCTGGTTCCATCGCCTTAAAGTCTATGCGTTTTTTGAATGGGTTTTTGCTAAATCACCTGAAATAAGGTCTGTGGTTAACAAAGCCTCTAAATATTTTCACGTTTTGATCTATGACATAAAACACACCAGTTATAACCCGCTTGTGATTTTTTAAACCTTTATTGTGTCTTAAAGACGGCGGTTGCTAAAAAGGGACTACTTCCTTTGGCGGGGACTTTAGACGTCATCATGACAAACAGGACATTTGGACAGCATTTCTCATTAAAAAGTGGATAAGTATTCATACACAGCGCAGATCATAATCAGCGAGCATGTTTTTAAATAAAGTTGTTTTTTAATAAAGTTTGAGGAAGCTTGGTGGTGGTGACGTTGATCCGCGACCATGGTGTGCTGTAGTCCGTTTATAGCCTACTGTTAGCTTTTTATATCTGACCACTTTATTTAGGCTTCAAAATGTATAAATGTTGTGTTAACTTGTAAAGATTATCTTGATAGACAAAACATGTAAGTGTCATAACCCTTTGTTAAACACAGAGCTTATTTTTTGCGATTTTCCAAAAGTCTATGGGAAAAATGCATAGGCTTTCGATCGAGGGAACCCGTGCGCCGCTAACTTCCGGGTTCGCCTACAAAAACACGTCATCCCTGAGGTACTCTATTCGAACCAGATAACTTTGAGCGAACGTTCTATTAACGTTATTGGAAGAACATTTGTTCATAACTTTGGGAGAACCTTGCCTGAACGTTCTGAGAACATTCCCTCCCATTACTCAGTAATACTGAAAAGTACAGAATTTTTCCTCAATGAATAAGCATTACAATGCAATTTTCTGAAAAAAGGTCACTGAAAAACAAAGTGCAGAAGTGAATAGTGCAATAGTGCATGCAAATGCCTGAACCAAACAAGAAAACAGTTGAGTTTAAATGTCACATCTTCATCTTCAAGTGGAGGGTCACTTCTTTGAGCACGACTTGCATTTTCTGCAACTGAGGGCTTGCAATTCAGACACTAGTATTTTAAGGCTGCTTTATCACAGGATCTGTGAAAAGGAAAACAGAATTTATATAAAATTAACCAATGAATGACAGTTTTGCATCCATGATTGAATATACATTATGTATTATAATTTGCATTGATATTCATTAGAATTTTGTTGACTTCTCATTTTACCTTTTGACTATATCCTGATCAAGCTTGACATACGAGTGTCCATTTTTATCCTCTTCACAGCCTCAGCAGTTTCATTAAGCATCCCTCTTTACAATTTAATCTTAGGAACTTATCTGTAATTAGAAATGTATATTAGAAAATAAACAGAAAGACAAAATTGTCAAGCTTGAACAAAGTAATTGTATGTTCATAACATGTTTTATCAAAGTTCATTTACCTCATTATGAAGCCAAATTGTTCAGGAAATCAGAAATAAATACACAACTTAAATTTGCAAATAAAAAGAAAGTTAAATGTAATGTTGTATCTGTTTTTTGACATTTAATTATTTTTTTCTGCCAAAGCATTGGACAATGTTTTATAGTTGTTATAAGACAGACAAATGTCACCACATACATTTTAAACAGATTTATCAAGTCTTTAGAAATAGAGGTCTGCGCGGGACTGTTTTTTTCGTCCCGCTCCCGCCTAAAATTCACTCTGTGTTCACCCGCTATCCGCATATGGTGATTTTCTTCGCTAAATTTATATTGTTTTCAGAATCTCGCATTTAAACATTTAAAAAAAGAAAGAGAGTGATTGTGGATAACAAATATAAAACGTTGCATAGCATATACAAGATTTTTATTTGTTATTTGTCTTATGATGCTGTCAACACCCTAAAAATGTCAGAGAAAAAATGCCACAAAGAATAATAGGCTAAATATCACAGAGAAAAAAAATAGGCTAAATTAAATAGCCTACAACATGTCCCTCAAAACTATAGGCTCAAGCCAAAAAATACATAACGAAACTGTTGGCTACTAGTTGTCACGGTTCATGGATTCACTTACTCACCTCGTGTGTTGTGGTGTGTGTGTGTGTGTGATGTGTTGTGGAGTTGATTGGAGTGAGAATGATTGTGTGGGCGTCACCCGTTATGGTCTCGATTGCGATCTGTTGCCAGCCGTGGTCTTGTTAGTGTTTGTTATATATTGTGCGTGTCTTTATGTGGTCTTTGTCATTTCGTTGCAGGCTGTTCCCGGTGTCGTGTTCTCTGTGTGTTGGCTTCTGGTTTTTGGATTCTGGACCTTTCGTCTTGTGCCCTGTTTTCTGGGTGGGATTATCCTTGGTCTCTGATACCCGCTGTAGCCCTGCGCCACTCGGTGCCACGCCACTCTGCACGCCACCGTTCTGCACGCCACAGCCTCTGGCCTCGTCTGACCCATGGAGTGAAGTTATGGTACAGCGTTTTCCTGTCAATAATATTGTTATTCTTGAATGATCCTCTGTCTGTGTTCATTCCCTGACAGAACGAACTGACCCAATTATGGATCCAGCAAGGTCGTCGGATCTTCAGGAGTATTTGAGCAGGAGTGCTCAACGGATGGATCATCAGGACGAGCAAGTGGTGGCCACAGCTCGCGCCGTTCAGGCGTTGGTGGCGCAGGTGGCTGAGTTATCTACCCAGGTTCAACATCTCTCATCTCCCACTGCGCCAGCTCCACCGTCTGTTCCCCACCCATCCGCCAACATCAGCAGTCTACAAGAGCCGCGTATTCCTGCACCAGAGAGGTATGCTGTAGAGCCTTTCTAACGAAGTGCTCTATTTATTTCTCTTTGCAACCTAACACGTTTTCCTCTGAGGAATCTAAAGTCGCGTTGGTCATGACGCTACTGACGGGACGCGCGGCGGTGTGGGAGAACAAACATCCGTGCTGCTCCTCGTTCCACACCCTGTCGCAGGAGATGAGACGGGACGGGAGGCAGTGCACAAACTCGCGGACCTGCGGCAGGGAATCCAACCAGTGTCTGATTACGCCATCAAATTCCGCACCCTGGCAGCGGAATGCAAGTGGAACGAGGAGGCGCAGTGGGATATGTTCCTGCATGGGTTGGCCGACCGTGTTCAGCAGGAGATTTACCAGCTGGATCTACCCACCAGTCTCGACGGTCTCATTGAGCTCGCGATCTGGCCACGCGTCTGCACATACCCATCCACCCCCTGGAACATGCCATAACTGTCATCGCCTTTAACGGACAGAAGCTACCTACCATCACACACGCCACGGAGCCCTTAACCGTCATCACTTCCAGTAATCATACTGAACAGTTGCCATTTTTCATTTCCAGATCTACTACTCATCCGGTCGTCTTGGGTCATCCGTGGCTTCTCAAACACAAGCCCAGGATCGAGTGGGGTCAGGGGTCCGTGGCAGAGTGGAGCAACCAGTGTCATGCGTCTTGTTTGTTGTCTGCCTGTTCTTCTGTGTCTCGTTCTGTGTTACAGGAGTCGTCGGTGAATCTGTCAAACGTGCCAGAGGAGTACCTTGACCTGAAGGAAGTGTTCAGTAAGTCCCGGGCTGCTTCTCTTCCTCCGCATCGTCCCTACGACTGTGCCATAGACTTAGTACCAGGGTCTTCTCCGCCTAAAGGCAAGTTATATTCACTTTCTAATCCTGAAAGGGAGGTCATGGAGAAATACATTTCTGATTCTCTGGCAGCTGGGATCATCCGCCCTTCCTCGTCTCCCGCGGGGGCAGGTTTTTTTTTTCGTGGGTAGGAAGGACGGGTCGCTGCGGCCGTGCATTGACTACAGAGGACTGAACAACATCACGGTAAAGAATACTTATCCTTTGCCGTTGATGTCTTCTGCCTTTGAACGGCTGCAGGGCGCGTCTCTTTTCACGAAATTGGACCTGCGCAACGCTTATCATTTGGTTCGCATTAGGGAGGGGGATGAGTGGAAGACAGGCATTTAACACCCCTAGAGGGCACTTTGAATACTTGGTTATGCCTTTCGGCCTTTCCAACTCGCCCGCCGTGTTCCAAGCACTCGTGAATGACGTATTGAGAGACATGATCGATCAGTTCATTTATGTCTACCTGGACGACATATTGATATTTTCTTCTTCTCTCCAGGAACATGTGCAACACGTCAGACGAGTGCTCCAGAGGCTGCTAGAGAATGGGCTTTTTGTCAAGGCGTAGAAGTGCGTTTTTCATGCACAGTCAGTTCCATTTTTAGGGTATATCGTATCGTCTGAGGGGGTGCGCATGGATCCTGACAAGGTTAAGGCTGTGGCGGATTGGCCAATCCCAGATTCCCGTAAGGCCCTGCAGAGGTTTTTGGGATTCGCCAATTTTTTACCGGCGTTTTATTCGCAATTTCAGCCAACTAGCCGCTCCTCTGACCGCCTTAACCTCCACCGCAACGGCGTTCAGGTGGTCTAATGCAGCTGAGGCTGCATTTTCCAATCTGAAAAGCCGCTTTGTTTCGGCTCCCATTCTTGTCGCCCCTGATCCTTCACGTCGGTTTGTGGTGGAGGTTGATGCTTCAGAGGTGGGGGTAGGGGCAGTTCTATCCCAGCGCGCCACCACGGACGATAAGATGCACCCTTGCGCTTTTTTTTCGCATCGCTTATCCGCCGCCAAACGGAATTACGACATTGGTAACAGGGAGCTGCTGGCGGTCCAATTTGCTTTGGAAGAGCGGCGTCACTGGTTGGAGGGGTCGGGGGTACCTTTCATCGTCTGGACCGATCATAAGAATTTAGAATACATCAGATCCGCTAAACGACTAAACTCTAGGCAGGCTCGGTGGGCTCTGTTTTTCGGTCGTTTCGATTTTTCTCTATCATATCGTCCCGGGTCTAAAAACATCAAGCCCGATGCTTTATCTCGTGTTTTTGATCGTTCCGAGCGCCCGTCCACTCCCGAGTGTATTTTACCTGAGAGACTCATTGTCTCTCACTCACATGGGAGGTCGAGTCGAAGGTCCACACGGCCTTAGAAGGGGTAACGCCTCCGCCCGGGTGCCCGCCGAGTCGATTATTTGTGCCAGAGAGGTTACGTTCAGACGTTATCCAATGGGGCCATGATTCCAATCTGCCTTGTCATCCAGGGGTTAGTCGTACCATGTTTTTGGTTAAGCAACGATTCTGGTGGCCCTGCATGGCTCGCGACGTTCGCAATTTTGTTTTGGCTTGCTCTGTCTGCCCTCGTGGTAAGATTTCTAATCGTTCCCCAGATGGGCTTCTTCAACCGCTGTCTGTCCCTTCAAGACCCTGGTCCCACATAGCGCTAGATTTCGTAACAGGCCTCCCTCCTTCACAGGGCAATACGGTGATTTTGACCGTAGTGGACCGGTTCTCGAAGGCGGCACATTTCATCCCCTTGCCCAAATTACCCTCTGCCAAGGAGACAGCGGTTACTGTCATTAATCACGTCTTTCGTATTCATGGCCTCCCGGTAGACGTGGTTTCTGACAGGGGATCCCAATTTACCTCCAGATTCTGGAAGGAGTTTTGCAGATTACTGGGAGCGACTGTTAGTTAGTTGTCTGGGTTCCATCCCCAGATTAACGGGCAAGCTGAGAGAGCCAACCAGGATTTGGGGAGAACGTTGCAATGTCGGGTAGCTCAGAATCCTTCCTCTGGAGTCAGCAGCTTCTTGGGTGGAGTACGCGCACAAATCGTTACCAGTGTCGGCTACGGGCCTGTCGCCTTTCCAGTGTAGTCTAGGTTAACCAGCCACCTATCTTTCCTAGTCTGGAATCCGAAGTCGCGGGTCCCCCTCCGCTCACGCCTTCGTCCAGAGGTGTCGTCACACGTGGAGAAGAGTCCCGAGAGACTCTTATTCAGGAGGGAGCGCGCACCAAGGCCCAGGCCGATCGCCACCGGCTGAAGCCTCCCGTATACGTCGTCGGACAAAAGTGTGGCTTTCTTCCAGGAACATTCCGCTCCGCTCCGTATGTAATAAGTTGGCACCTAAATTCATTGGCCCCGTTCCACTGTCACCAAGATTCTTAGTCCGGTGACAGTCCGCCTCAAATTCCCCCAGCGTACCGTAGAATTCACCCCGTATTCCACGTATCTAAAATCAAACCTGTTTTTCATGCTAACATTAATCCGCCGGTTCCGGTCCCCCCCCCGGCCGCGTCTCGTAGATGGGGAACCCGTTTATTCGGTTCGTCGTATTTTGGACGCTAGGCGAAGGGGACGCGGATTCCAGTACTTGGTGGACTGGGAGGGTTACGGTCCGGAGGAGAGGAGTTGGGTTCCTGCCAGGGACATCCAGGATCACTCTCTTATTGATGATTACTATCAACAGGTAGGCTCTCCTGGGAGCGCCAGGAGGCGCTCGTAGGAGAGGGGGTACTGTCACGGTTCTGGATTCACTTACTCACCCTCGTGTGTTGTGTGTGTGTGTGTGTGTGTGTTTGGGTGTGAGTGAATGATTGTGTGGGCGTCACCCGTTATGGTCTGATGCGATCTGTTGCCAGCCGTGTCTTGTTAGTGGTTGTTATATATTGTGCGTGTCTTTATGTGGTCTTTGTCAGTTCGTTGCAGGCTGTTCCCGGTGTCGTGTGTCTCTGTGTGTTGGCTTCCTGGTTTTTGGATTCTGGACTTTCGTCGTGTGCCCTGTTTCTGGGTTGGATTATCCTTGTTCTCTGATACCCGCTGTAGCCCTGCGCCACTCGGTGCCACGCCACATCTGCACTGCCACCGTTCTGCACGCCACAGCCTCTGCCTCGTCTGACCCTTGGAGTGAAGTTATTGTACAGCGTTTTCCTGTCAATAAATATTGTTATTCTTGCACTTGGATCCTCTGTCTGTGTTCATTCCCTGACACTAGTATACTGCAAAATGAAACATCCACGCAAGAACAGAATGACGCTGACTGACGACCGTTTCAGAACGTCTCTCCCCAAAATCCGATCACAAAGGTTGAATGTTCTCTGAAGGAGCACTCACGCAGACCTCTAATGCAAAGAACATATCTTGCCAGGTTTCTCAGGACAGGGAACTGTGTGAACGCCACCACTGCACAAAGTTTTGTTCACTTTAAGTTCAAGCACAGATGCGCTGATGTCAAAGCATCGACTGGGTTATTGTCAGACCGCCCGCTCCCGCCTAAAGTACACTATAGTTACCGAACGCAATCCGCCTTTCATTCAAAATTTAATCCGCGGACCTCTATTTAGAAAGGGTCTTTGACTGTACCAGTGCTTAAAGGTGCAGTAAGTGGTATTTGAACTACGCTGTTGGACACTGTTGATATTTGAAATCAACCCAAACAAACCCACACCTCTCTTCATTGCTCCACCTCCAAAACTCACACTCCAATTCTAACCACCCTGCTCTGAGTCGGACTCGAACCGCTGCTGGCAGGTGAGGCGAATGCACTACCAATGACGCTAACACCTCATTCTCTAGTGGTCGTCAGTGCGGAGTGGTTTACCTGCACAACTCTCACTATCTGTTTGTTGTTGGACTCGGCCCCACTAACTTCCAAATAGTGGATTTGAAATATCACTAAGTCCCCCTTTAAGTTGCAGATATCTAGTGTCAGTATCATGTTACCGCGGTTAACGTCCGTATTCCACGTGTTATCTACTAGCAAATGCATAGCAGCCCTAGGAAAAAACTAAATATTGAGCTTTGTATTTATGCAAACAGCAACTAAAAACTTACCAGTAACTTCTGCGGGCAGCATCTTCATCTGTTCGCGTCTGATTGACCAAATTGAATGTAGCTGCACTGAAAAAGACGCGCTGTTACACGCTGTCAAAATATGACCGGCACAACAAGTAAAGTTAAAGGTGCTTTATGTAAGTGTAAGGCAGTGTATTGTGTGTCCACAAGATGTCGCTATACCACTGTTGTGTTAAGGCAGATTCAAGTGCCTTTAGCATGGTTTGAGCCTCTTGATGTACCGTAGTGTTGATACTTTTCTTCAGTTCATGTTATCAACGCTATAGGTAAGCCATGTTAACGATAGTGGAAGTTGCAATGAAAAATATCTTTGTTGTTATCACACTAAAGTTCAGTTTATTCAGATATTTTGTGTTTTAAACTGCTAAAGACCTAAATGCAGAGTAATATGTAAAGTTAAAATGTTTTGTTCTTTCTTTTAAATGTGATTAATGTGTGGTGGCTAATACAAAGCTATCATAAATAAGCAGCGAGAGCTTGCTATTGAATTGCATGTGCATTGAAATGTACTTTAATAGTTTAAAACTTAAGTTGAGTTCATGTTATCAACGCTATAGATGCCGTGCTGTGGAATAAACAGTCAAGCCACAATCCCGAACCCCTCTGTGTCCGCGTCCCCTTCCTCTACCACCTCCCATGATCATACACAACACAGCGCAGAGTAGCAGCAGGTGCTGGAGACCAGTAAGCGCGCGGAGAGAGAGAGAGAGGGCTACATAAGAATGTTTGCCCCGCCCCCTCCTCCTCAGACTCAACGCTCTCGCGGGTTGCCAGTTTGAAGACGCAACGGGAGCGAGCTCAATTGACATTGGAAGGCGAGGAGACTTACACACTGTAAGATAATTAGTTGATTTATTGATTTATAATGAGTTGATATCATGTTTTAATATGCTTCCGTTTAGAGATTTTTAGATGGATGCTGAGGCTTTTTAGGTCAGGTAGAATCTGTGATCTCTGACCCAGTTTGTTCGCTGGCTTCCATGGCTGCAATTCACTGCATTTATTTTCTGCCAACTGGCAACCCGGGGGTGAAATACTATTGGGTAAATTGGCAAAGACCAAAACAAAAACAGAAATTCCGATACAGAACGCAAATTTCAAAGTAAAATAACTGGCTGTAGCAATGGTTTTCAGAGAAACGTGTATGTGAACACAGCATGTTTAATAAACATCTACAAACATATTTTCATGCTTTAGTACAGTCAAAAACTTACATAGAGCACCTTTAATTAAATACAAATCTTACCTGGAGTCACAAAATAACGGGGTTCCAAAAGCCACACAAAAGAAAAATTGAGATATTTTAATGAAATCTTGGAGATTTATATCCATCTGATGAAAGACGACTCACCAAAACTGTTCACGTTTCAAAAAGTTCATCGCAAAAAAAAAAAGTAATCCATATGAATCACATGGTCTCTTTCAAGTGCTCTAAAGTGACACGATCGCTCTAGTCTATAATTTAACAGTTTAAATTAAGTCTTCTATTAACATTCAAAGCACACAGCGTATCTGGTGCGAGGC